>NC_136496.1:22087650-22180150 GCF_053919585.1 Euprymna scolopes | reverse complement strand
ATCAGACCATTCAAGAAGCAAGAACGCGTCAAGTGCTCGAGGATGAATTTGGAGATGTGCCAAAAAGATGAGTCAAATTTTTTCAAAAGACTGATTACACCGGATGAAACCTGGGTCCATTACTATGATCCAGAGACCAGAGTCCAGTCAATGCAGTGGAAGCACTTGGACTCACCACCTCTAAAGAAGGAAAGGGCGCAGCCCTCCTCTGGCAAGGTCATGCTCACAGTCTTCTGGGGCCAGGACGGAGTAGTGATGACAGATTTCCTGGCAACGGGCACCACAATTACAGGAGCCTACTATGCTTCACTTT
This sequence comes from Euprymna scolopes, assembly GCF_053919585.1. Lineage (NCBI taxonomy): Eukaryota > Metazoa > Mollusca > Cephalopoda > Sepiida > Sepiolidae > Euprymna > Euprymna scolopes. The sequence continues at coordinate 22,179,837 of NC_136496.1, read as the reverse complement.
TGAGGAAATTAATGGAAGCTATCAAAATCAAGAGGCGGAGTAAGATCAGCAAAGGTACCCTCCTCCTGCAGGACAACGCTCCGGTTCACAACTCGCATGTCGCCAGATCAGAAGCACGGGCGTGTGGTTATGAAATCCTTCCCTATCCTCCCTACTCTCCGGACCTTGCCCCCTCTGACTTTCACTTCTTCTCAGCCATGAAGTTGTTTTTGAAAGGAAAGCATTTCCCAGATGATGCAGCCTAAATTTCTGAAGTCACGTCGTGGTTGGAGGACCAACTCGGGTGTTCTCTAAAAACGGTCTCCAGAGCTGCATCAAACGATGAGTGAAATGCATAAGTCTTGGTGGTTCCTATGTAGAGAAAGACTAATAACTGTGCCAAGTTTCGTTGCTTTACTGCTATGGGAAGTGGGTCAGGGGCATTACTTATTTAGCGTCCCTCGTATACAGAGTGTCCCAAAATTGATTTACGTATTTGTCAGTCAAAAAAGTGACAATTAAATATTTGTTTAAAGAAATGTTGAATTCTATTTTAATTTAACCTGGTCAACATTTATTATTCATATATATATATATATATATATATATATATATATATATATATATATGTGTGTGTGTGTGTGTGTGTGTTTGTGTGTGTGTGTGTGTGTGTGTGTGTGCGTCTCTGTGTGTGTCTGTCTACATTTCCCAACGCAATAAAAGACTCGAAATTTGATATACATGGTACTGAGATTTGAGAAAATCTTTGTGATCGGTTTTCGGCCAGAAATTAGTCTGTTAAGAATTCAAAGTTCAACGAGCTGACCTTTGAGAACTCTACCAAATTTCTCAGCCAATTTTGGGTCTAAACAATTGAAATTTTAGATATAGGTTCCTTGTACATGGATCTAAATTAATCATTTTTTTACAAGGTGGTCACCACTTACCAAGGCTCGGAAGCCACTCATGGATAAGGGTTATTGTAAGTACATTACGTTAGTGTGGATATTTTAGAGTGTCTACTTAAGGGGGCGGTTCATTAGGAATTTGTTTACGTTGGACTTGAAGATATCCAAGTTGTAGTAAGGAGGGAAGCAGGCAGACGGCACAGAGTTCAACGGGCGTGTAGTTCTAAGAAAGAAGCTTTGTTCATGGAATCTACGTTTTGATTTAGGCATAGATAAAGAGTGTACTTGGCTTTTATATAGATAGAGAATTGCATCAGTGGTGAAATATCTTCTGGAGCGGTAGAAGGATCCCACCATCTTTCCAGCGACCTTCACACCAGACTTGATGTACGTGTTCCATTTCAGATCAGGAGTGAAGGTCAAGCCCAGAAGCTTGTCAAAACATGGGGCTTCTCCTAGACGAGAACCATTCATTTTTATTGATGCCAGATGGGGGATCAGAGCTTTGATGATGTAAAGATAGGAGTTTGGTTTTAGATGCATTAAAGGTAGCCAGCCACGTCTTTCCCTACTGAACCACTCGTCCGAGAACAGAGGGGAGAGAATCAGAGAGAGCTTTTTCATTTACAGCCTTTGGTGTGTTGCCGTAGATGCTCGTGTCATCAGCATAGATGTCAACGATTGATTTAAGTATGTGTTTAGGGAGATCATTGATGTAGATCAGGAAGAGAGTTGGGCCCAGGATGGACCCTTGACTCAAGGGCCTTGAGGGACTCCAGTATTAATACTGCAGGCCTCTGATTTTTGTCCATCTATACTACTCTTATGAGCCTATCAGAGAGAAATGATTTAATGATAGAGAGAATATTTCCAGTTATACCGTAGCTGGAGATCTTGTGAAGTAGGCCTTTATACCATACCTTGTCGAGGGCCTTTGATATGTCAAGAGCAATTGCCCTGGAAAGGAAGCCTTTGTCAAGAGATTCACTAATCCTATGAGATATAACCGTTAGCACATCTGCGGTAGATCTTGCAGAACGAAAACCATATTGCGTGTCACTAAGAAGGTTATTTCTGCTGAGGTGGTTGACTATTTCTCTATTTAATATGGATTCCAGCAACTTACTCATGACACACAGGAGACTTATTGGTCTGTACTGAGAGGGAGATGGCTTATCACCTGTGGTCTTAAATAGGGGGCATACTGATGAGGTTTTCCAGGGTGCAACGTTTAAACAGTTAAGGCAACGTTTAAACAGTTTCGTAAGTATGGGAGCAAGTTCTGGTTGAAGCTTTTTTTAACACTATAATTGGGATGCCGTCAGGGCCAGTAACTTTACTGGAATCAAGGTTCTTGATTAGCTTGGCGACCTCATGCACAGATATTTATATGTTACCTAGCGTGTTCTATGTTATAGCAGGAAATATGCGGAGTTGATGACCTTCGTCGCATAGGGTAGAATTAGATGCCAAATTCTTGGCAAATCGTTTGGCCTTGTCTGAAGCTGAGGAGATGACGTCTGGTCCGTTGATAATGGTTGGGATAGAACGCACACTTCTGTTCAGGATCCTATTTGCTTTTTGCCAAAACTGGTGGGAACCAAGCCGCTGATCATCTACTTTGGATTTAACAGACTGGGCATATAGCTCTCTTGCCTTTTTTATTACTCTTTTACAGTGGTTGCTGGCGTTCCTGATAGCAGCTTTAGTCTCAGTGCATCTATTACGTTGGTAGCTATGGAAAAAGTGATTTCTGTGCGCGATGGCAGCAGCACATTCTGGGGAGAACCATGGCTGGCTGTTAGGTTTTTGTTGGAATTTTTTTAGATCGTATGAATTGGTCTATGCCTACAATTAACCATTCGGTCAGGTCTGATACTATAGCGGACACATCATTTTTAAACATGGAATGCAGAGGTAGATCAGATATAAATGTACGGAAGCTATCCCAGTCAGCCATGGAGTATCGGTATACAGTACGGTGAAGGGGTACGTCTGGGGATTTATTACATTTCATTTTTATCTTAACTGATACGACGGAGTGGTCGGAGGATCCTAGAGGAAAAAGAACGGAACATGAACATAGCTCAAGGAAAGTTGAGAGAAAAAGGTCTAGGAGGCTTGCATATTGACCTGTAGTATCGGGCACACGGTAGGGTTCGCGAACAATCTGAGTAAGGTCATAAGCAATGGCAAAATCATGACAGAACCTCCCCTCATCGTCCGTATTATTTGAGTGGGTCAGCCATTCCACGTTATGGACGTTGAAGTCACCACAGATGTGGATGTTAGCCGAGGGGTGTGCAGACAGGATGTGGTCTATTTTCTCAGATATGCTCTTAAAGATAGTAACTCCGATGTTGTGGGGCCGATAGAAGGCAAATATAAATGCAGTGCTGTAAGCAAGTGCAACCCGGAAGTACATATAAGGTAAATTAGGATCTTCTCTAGAGATATCCATGCCACATGCGAAGCCATCTTTGATGTAGGCACATATTCCATGCCCATGGCGATCTTGGGAGTCAGATTTAGATGTTAAGTTAGAGTATCCGTTAATTATGAACTCATCTACGGAAGTGGACGGCCCTATTCCAGTTTCGCTTAGAAAGAATATGTCCGGTGTCGTCTTCTGTAATTGGGTTTCAACCTCTGGAAGGTTGGAACGTAGACCCCTGATGTTGGAGAAGGAGACATGGTAGTAGAGGTCTACGTTAGAAGATGGGGTTCTAGGTTTATTTGAGGGTTTTTTTTAAATAACTTGATATGAGCCCAAAACAATAAATGTTAACTGGTCATAATAAAGGTCAAATTAAAAAAAATTGATCGCTTTTATTTTTGCTCAACATACACCTCCAAACACCCGAGCAACGCCAGGTTGAAATGCTAATATCTGTATAAATGCATTTTCTTAAGGAAATGTTCCCAAATCAATGGATTTCTTTGTGTGTTGATATTTGCTGGACCGCAAAGATCGTGGTGATATTACTTAGCCTGCACGCCCGCCTAATCTACACCCCTGCGATTCTTTTCTTGTTGGGGATATTTGAAGTCAAAATTATTCTTGGAGAATTAAAACGAGTTATTCGTTCTGAAATTGCTGCTATTCCACCCGAAATAATCCATCAAGTTATTGAAAACTTTAGTAAACATCTACAACCGCGTGTTAGAAATGATAGGAAACATTTGACCGATTTAATATTAAAGAGCGTTTGGCATGAAATAGCATTCTACGTACATTAAAAAACATATTTTTTATTATTATTTAACTGGCAACTGTGTCAGGTAATTTTGGAAACCCCTGTCTATATATAAATGTAGGGTTTTCTACTTCACAAGATGGCATCGAAAATATGTGAAGAAAGAAATAGTTAAGCGTTACAACTGGCCTTATACCTGTTAGCAAGAGCTGTGACATGCTGTTAAGATATCTGCTACTGGTAATCACAGTTTAACGTGATCTGGTCATAGACTTTCAAATTGCATTGAGAAAACACCTGGCACGTATAACAATAACGATGTGCTGTGAAATAGTTTTATTTTTGTATATGAGAGAATATCTTAACGCTTTTTTTTTTGAACCATGATAAATATAAAGGAACAAGTGATAAACTTTTTACATAAAATCGTTATAAATGGCGGAGAAGATATTTATTTCTTATCAAATATGTTTATTTTGTCATCTTATATTCGTGTATAAACGGTTTAATCAGAAGTAATTCAATACGAAAGAAAATCATTTAAAGAGTTCAAAATCATCGTTCACTTCTTTAGGATTGGACAACGATGACTGTTGTAATGTAATTTTTTTTTTTTAGTAGTATGAAATTATATTGATTATTGATTTTGGATATGGATTAGGGATTATATAAAGAAAATAAGCATATATGCAGCTAAACAGAGAGAGCATAGATGGTCTCTCTTAATCTTATCTACAGGGTGGTCAAAAAGTCAGGTAACATGTTAAAGGTAGAAAAAAACAATATGATCCATTATAATCTCTATTCGTTTAATATTATTTGTTTAAATATTTGAGTGTAATATATAAACTTTAATTTTAAATCTATGTGTTGTGTCATTTATATTCTTCTTTCTTTCAGGTATAATGGCCACCCAAAAGTTAACAACGCCGCAAAAGGTTGCTATTGTAAGATTGTACACTCAGTACAATAAAAATGCTGCTGAAACTGCTCGCCAGTTCTCTACATTGTTTCCTGGCTTTACTGTAACACGAAAGCATGTAATTAAATTAAATAGGAAATTTGATGAAACCGGTTCTGTTGTTGACTTACCTCGGTCAGGAAGACCAAGAACCGATCGGTCTGATGAGAATATTGCTACTGTCCAGGCAATTGTGAATGAAACCCCCAAAACATCATCACGAAATATGGCACGCCAATCAGGAATAAAAAGGGGAACAATTCTAAACATTTTGAAGAAAGATTTAAGTTAACAAAATAAACTTATTTCATGTTTGTTTCATTTTATATTTCAATGTATGGTACTTAAATATACGTGTATTGCTAATATCGTTTTTCTTTAAAATGTTACCTGACTTTTGGACCACCCTGTATATACTCGTATCTATCACGTACTTGCTCTCTTTTTATATGTGCATCTCTCTCTCCCTGTTGCAATTCTCTCTCCCTATATATATATATATATATATATATATATATATATATATACATATATATATATAATATAAAGCTGAATGTGTGTGTACGTGTGTGTGTGTGTGTGTGTGTGTGTGTGTGTGTGTGTGTGTGTGTGTGTGTGTGGTCAACGATAGGCTCCCATATCGTTGCCTGTTTTTAAAAAAAACTGATTACATATAATGATAGAAGATGCATCGATACACAGGAATGGGTATGTTTGATCTGGCAGAACGGCGCTTCATTAAAATTGTGGGGTCTTCGTTCGCGCCTGAATGGAAATAAAAAAATAAAAAATGTAAAAAAAAAAAAACGTTTAAAAGTGTTTTTGATATAGACGTACATATTTTGATAAATATGTTTTATCTTAAATAGGGATGGTATAATAAAATTGTGGAGTCTGCGTTCGCGCCTGGCCTCCATAGAATGGAAATAGGAACAAACTTTAATAAAGACTTTTCATATCTATCTGCGTAAGTATACTTTGATAATTATGTTTCCGTTTGAAGAAATATGGTATAATAAAAGTGTGGGGTTTCGTTCGCGCCTGACCTCCATAGAATAGAAATATGTCACAAAGTTTAAAAAGGTTTTTTAATATAGATCCACAGAATATTGTGATAAGTGTTTCAGTGTGAACAGGTATGGTATAATAAATTATGGGGGTTATCTATTTTATTTTTACTTTCATCATATTTTGCTTTGGTTTTGATACCTCCAAATTCGAAGCTATCTCTTTACAACCCTTCCTTTTCATAACCTATCATACTTTCATAAATCAGAGTCCATTTTCTGTAGGCTGTTTTTGAACCCAGTCAACCACGGTACTTTTGCTAGTATATATATATATATATATATATATATATATATATATATATATATATATATATTGTTCATTATTAATTTTCACTGAATTTTTAACATGAATAAAGATTTAATATCTCCAAGTGTAGTATCTGTTCTGCAGATGCTGCACTTAAGATAATTTGTACCAGTCAATGGAGGGGAAACCCTCTATACTGGAACAATGATTATTTTTGGTAACCAGAGTGCCCCCTTTTTGCCTACTTTTAGGGAAGCTGGTTTTTACCTCACATTAAAAACGGTCTTATGCCTAATTTGCTTTGGTGGGGAAGCAAATAAATACATTTAAATAAATAGAAAAAAGAGTTTTTATATGAATATAAGTACATAAAAAATAGCCAAATATACAGGTATATATATATATATATATATATATATATATATATATATATATACTTCCAAGATAACCCGACTTCCCCGGGATTAAGTGAGGATGAACGAATATTCCACTGTTCTAATACATCTGTTTTTATTGAAATCAGTGAAATCGATTGATTGGTTGCTTTAGTCGGGGACATACCGTGGTGCACCAAGAGAAAGCTAAAACTGCCATCTTGCAGTGACTTATTTCACAATAAAATGTAATCTACGTTGCACTGTCGGTAAATCTCTGTTGCTTTCATAAAATAATATAATGGCTTTAATTAAATTTCAAGTTTCACAAGTCAAGTATGATGATTAAGTTGAGCTCTAAATAGAATTATTAATATCGGCTATCAACGCGATGGTTGTAGGTTCAATCCACAGCTAGGGAAAGGTGCTTGTCTAGCCGCACTTGTGAGTTGTGATACAACGATACAGTACTGTATGTGGATTACTATATATATATATGTGTGTGTGTGTGTGTGTGTGTGTGTATGTGTGTGTGTGTCTATGTGTGTGTGTGTATTCTTCTACCAAGCGTAGAGGGGAGATTAATGTTTATTCAATTTTAACTTTGCCCATCATTCAAAAATAAATCATCGTCCCATCAGTTATTACCCCTAGTAGAAACTGCAAATCTGACAACATATCGATTACACTTTTGACCCAACTGACACCCACGTTCGACCCTGATCGCTATTTAGATCGAAATTGATTTTTTTGAGGTTGGGGAAGCGCATGAGATTGCGCCTTGCCCGGACACCGACTGCCCACCATGAGATGCCTCAACTATTCTGACGGCTCAGGTTTAGTTCAAGCGAATTCCAATCCAATTACCATAACGATTATATCTCCGAGCAAATCAACTATTGGATATTTAATCGCGAGCTGAAGACCATTCACTTCCATCGTAAAAAGGAAAAGAAGGCAGTTTTGATTTCCTTTTTTTATGCTACAGTACAATAAACCTTTCATAAAGCCACGCGCAACCTTCTTTCTCACTCACTCCCACGCATAATATAATAAACTAGAACATAGAATACACGTTTGCGCTTTTTAGTAAGATAAGTAATTTTATCCACTAAGCGTAATGTATATAAATCTCACACGTCTGTATGTATGTATGTATGTATGTATGTATGTATGTATGTATGTATGTATGTCTAAAACTTTCGACAGAAGCGACGGATATTCACGAGATTGGTACGTTTTAAACTCGACCCTCAGACGAAAAATACCGATAAATTGGCCAAAAACATTAATTCCTTCACCCTCAACTTGGCACTTTTCTACAAGAAGGAGTCGCTTTTTGCCGATATATTTGAAAGCGATCTCCTCTTTTCGATTGACTTGCCATAACCTTAGCCACTTTCAGTTTGGCGATGGACGCAGCGGCAAGGACGCTATGTTGATTTTTCACGTTCTTTTCCTCCTTCGGGGTACTACTGCCACCTTCTTTTTTCTTTTGCTCAACACACACCTCCATACACTCGGGCAACGCCGGACACCCAGGTTAGTCTATAATATAAATCGCATATGTCTGTTTAAATTTATGTATAAATGTATGTAAGTATGTGTGTACGTATGTATATATGTATGCATGTCTAAAACTTTCGAGAGAGGCGGCGGATTCTCACGAGATAACTATGGTTTCGAAGCCCGACCCTTCGGACGACAAATATCAACAACTTTGCTAAAAACAATAACTCCCTCACCCTTTACTGCGCCCTTTTCTACAGAGAAGGGTCGTTTTGCGCCGATATTTTCGAAAGTCATGCCTCTTTTCGATTGTCTAGCCTTAATTTAAACCTTCGCAACTTCCGAGTTTGCGATGGGCACAACAGCAAACACGTCACTTTTTTTCACGTTCTTTTCCTCCTTTCCCCGTACGGGTTTAAGCCTGCCTGCCTACTACCAATTTTTTATGCTCAACACCTCCAAACACCTGAGCAACGCCGATCACCACAACTAATTATTTATAATTAATGTCAAGTTATTTCGGCATTAAGTAAATCAGTTTATGTTATTTTTCTTCTTTCATTATTTTCACCGTAAGAGAAATAGTATACTGGAATTTTTTTCAACTACCGTACAAGTGATTGGATTTAAAAGTTCGGTTTCAATTAGTCAGCACTTACGAGATGCATTCGATAAATTTCCAGGCCTGTTTCATATGGACACTTTTTTTGATAATAGACACATGAAACTCTAGTCCCTTTCGAAGTAATCTCCTACATTTGCAATGCACTTGTTGCGCCGTTTAAACAACTTCTAGAAGTCCCCATGGAATCTTCTTGTGTAAGTGTGTCAGTGTCTCTCGCACAGCCTATTCCATTTTCTCAATTGTCTCATGACGTCAGTCTTTAAGGGTTTCCTTGAGCTTAGGGAATAACGGAAATTAACAAGGAGCAAGGTCTGGACTAAAGGGATCTGAATTGATCAGCTAGTCCATCTCTCTATTGTCATGACAATGTGTTTCTCTCTGATCTTTTCTAAGATGAAATTTTACGCAAATCGTCAGCATCTGCAGTTCCTCACGAACAATTGTGTGTACAGTTCTCGCACTAACATCAAACTATGCATGAAACCCTTGATTTTGCCAATTAATGTTGACTCCCTTTATCTCCCCAAACCTCTCATCATCTCTCATAGACTCCATGCATTATTTGAATCTCGTATGCCACTCGAAAACTGATGCTCGATTCAGGAAAGATAGTCGAATAACGGTTTGAAGCTTTCTATACGTTTCTGTCACATTTCCAAGTTTCAAATTGCATCTGTTGTCATATCGTTATTCTAAAGTGTCCTTAAGTTCAGATTGCATTTTTTTTTAAATTCACTAGTTGTGACCGGCAGGGTTTAATGTTGCTGTAGCTGTTCATATGAACCTGAAATCATAAATATTGTTCAGTTGGCTCATACTGAACTTTCAAGAGTTTACGGCTATTTTAAATACCAAATAGGTACAAAAACAGTCTAAAAACTTATGGAAACCAGCTCATATAGCTAAACTAAGTACCCTTTGTATAAATATTTAGAAAATAAGGCCAATATATAAAATGTGATGTCGTGCGAATAATGCTGCATCTTCTTTTTACCGAGTACAAGTCTGATTTTTAATAGAGTTTTTATTCGTATGAGAAAGATATGCCTCTTTTTCACGCCAATCGCTCCAGAAAAAACACATCTGAAGCCATGTAATACAGAAAACTTAATGATAATGCTTAAGGTCAAAAACAAGACCGTGATAAGTGTAAGATAAGTAGATGTCGATCTAGAAAAAAAGCAATTGTCATCCTTTTGTCAGCAATATTGCTCATGTTATGTGAGAACTCAAAGACAAAATGAGAGAAGTGAATTACTGTCGCATGCACACACACACACGCAAGCGGTCACCAGTGTAAAGTGGTCGGGCGATGAGTGCAGATCTGTAAACACTGACGTCGCTCGAGGTGAATAGGTAAATAGTTGACCTCACAGCTGTCTGTGTTTAAACCTGCTAGAGAGCAGGTCAATATAAACAAGTGAAATTACAGAGAGAAAAGAACGAAAGAAACACGCTGAAACACGAGTCACTCAACTGCGCGGTGTCGCTAAAATCTGCCCACCTCCTGCTGCCCCTACTGCTTACTGACTGAACAACGAAACACAAAGTGAGAAATAAACTAGTGATTTTTTTGCGCGTTCTTTTCTTGGCTGACGAGATACTGCTATTTGTTCAACTCGGCTATATCACATTACGAGTTATTGATGACAGTTGATATAATGAAATATATTAAAGGATTGATACACAGATTGATACCTTTAACTCAATTCACTTCATGACTCACCGCTGCCACCCCCGTCTTTTTTCTATTGCCGTGAAATCACTTCTATACTTCTGTAATTTATCGAAGTCATATTCTAGCCACATAACTGTCAATCATTTCGTTAGCGCGTCATTCATTCTGGGTCTCTTGTTAGCTAAACCATTACTTTATAATTATAAAATAAAGAAATTAACCTCTCATTCAACAACACATAACCTTCATATATGCAATGCATTATTCAAATTATAAATGACGTGAATAAAGATACTTTACATTGTTTTATTCGTTTTTTGCAGAGAGCACTTTCTATATTTTTGCTCATTTCACTAAGTTTAGAATTGGAAGTAATCTTTATAATTTAAATAACGCAAAATAATATACCTCGCTGTATAATCACAATCTTCTCAAGGATTCTGACGTTTAAGCCACGATACGCATATACATACAGAATTGTGAATAAAGCATTAAGGTATTGTTTATATATATATATATATATATATATATATATATATATATATATAACTACTTCATTTACTCACACAAATTTAATATACGAAAGTATAGATTTATGCGTAAACTTTAAATATTTACTTCAAAAGTGCTCAATACGTAGGTAGAGCTAGTTAGTAATTTATAAAATATATATGGCAATTAAGTTACACTGAATATTCTGCGTTTCATCCACTGTAGGATTCGTCAGGCTTATGCGCGAATTTTGTGGTTGCTTCTTGTTTTTATATATGTTGAGGATTTCTAGTAAGCCAATCAGCTTTCTAGTATCCACCGCGCCCCCTCCTATCAGCCAATGGGCATGCATTTTATCGAACAAAGGATCTGTTTTAGAACTAGGTTAGTGGTTTAAGGTGGATCTTTCCCTCCTTTTTTATATATATATATATGAATATACCTATGTGTATTTTTTTATATATGAATATACCTATGTGTACACACACATGCACACATATATACATATATATACATATATGTGTGATCGTTTATGTATATTCATGTCTATTTAATTTATTTATTTGTTTGTTTTCTATTGTTATTGTTAGTTTTAAAGCTATTTTGTATCACTATCCTAGAATAACAAGAAATATTACATAGGCATGACTTCCTTATATTTTAAAACCCGATACTATGACCACAAAAGTCCCTTCAAAAATAAAAAAAACACCGTATAAAAACAACACTAGCGAATAAATACTGGGAACTCAAAGAAAGAGGACATTCGCCGGTAGTCGAATGGAAAATAATAAGACAAGCTACCACGTGCAGACATTTAGACGACCCATGTAAATTATGCCTCCATGAAAAATTTGCTATCCTGTACTTTAAAGAACCTCAAAATCTATTAAACTGTAGACGAGAAATAGCAAACAACTGTGTTCACCAAATAAAACTTACTCTAGGATAGCGATACAAAATGGCTTTAAAACTAACAATAACAATAGAAAACAAACAAATAAATAAATTAAATAGACATGAATATACATAAACGATCACACATATATGTATATATATATGTATATATGTGTGCATGTGTGTGTGTACACATAGGTATATTCATATATAAAAAATACACATAGGTATATTCATATATAAAAAAGGAGGGAAAGATCCACCGTAAACCACTAACCTAGTTCTAATACAGATCCTTTGTTCGATAAAATGCATGCCCATTGGCTGATAGAAGGGGGCGCGGTGGATACTAGAAAGCTGATTGGCTAACTAGAAATCCTCAACATATATAAAAACAAGAAGCAACCACAAAATTCGCGCATAAGCCTGACGAATCCTACAGTGGATGAAACGCAGAATATTCAGTGTAGTTTAACCGCCATATATATTTTATAAATTACTATATATATATATATATATATATATATATATATATATATATATATATATATATATATATATATATACTAGAAACTAAGGAATTTAATTTCCGTGACCCAACCAAGGGTATATATATATATATATATATATATATATATATATGTATATATACGTATATGTATATATATATATATGTATATATGTGTATATATGTATGTGTATATATATGTATATATATATGTATATGTGTGTAAATATATGTATATATACGTATATATATGTATATGTATACATATATATGTGCATATATATACACATATATAAATATATGCATCTATATATAGACATATATATAGACATATATATAGGCATATATATGCATATATATATGTATATAAAGATATATATATATATATATATATATAGTTAAATAGAATTGTAGAATTGTAGAAGGCGGTACAATGCAGAAGTAACGGAAAGACACAAACTGAAGGAGGTGAGCAATTTGTTAATACAACTTATAAATACATGTGTACATATTCATATTTAATATACGTAGTATATTTATATTTGCACAGTGGTCACCTGGGAAAGTCGGTCTGGTGGTATGTCCGTGTAATATAATATTTCGAAAAAGATCTCTTCGTCAGATATTTACTTGACTTGCACGTTTGTCAAAGTCAAGTAAATATCTGACGAAGAGATCTTTCTCGAAATATTGCGTCTTTCCGTTACTTCTGCATTGTACAGTCTTCTACAATTCTATTTAACTAAATACTATGCAATGCTTCAAGCAAACTACACCCACCTATTATATATATATATATATATATATATATGATGAAAATAATGGAAATAGTATTCCGTTACAATAGAGAAAATAAACCGCGCCGAAGACTTCTAGAATCTGCGCTTATCGCAATTTCAAGGACTATTAAACAACGTGGAGGTTTCTAGAACATAGCGCCATTAATAAGTAAGCTTTTATTAAACTTAACTGTAGACACAGGCTTACTTTCAAACACCCCCTGTAATAATTAACGCATAATCTCAATCAATAAATTACATAAAAAACAGTCATTTCATTTCTGTTACAAACCTATATTTGAATTTCAACAGATATATCTTTTTTCCAATAAGAATATTAACTGCGTTCATAGTTTTAAAATTACATTAACGATTATATGACGTCACTACAATTTCAAAGCGCCAGCCCTCCCTCCTCATTTTTGAATTTCCACCGTCTTTTTCCGTTTCTCTGAAATAGAACTGCATCACACTGTGCACGTGAAACATTTTCAAATATTTTGTACTGGTATTTTTTGTTTCTTAATCTCATTCATCCAGAGGAAGTCTTGAAATAAAGACGAAACGTTGATGAACACATAATACGGTTTGTTCCTTTTTATTTTTATATATATATATATATATATATATATATATATATATATATATAAAGTTGTAAGCAAGGCTACAAGGAAGACAATCGAAGCAACAAAACTGAAGCTGGTATTAGGACACTATATAAACAAATGTAGGCAATGTTGTGCATATTTATTGGTTTTAAAATTGTGTTTACCAATTTTCATAACATTTTAACCGTAGAATGGTATTATAATCTTCAAAAAACGTGCAAATTATTATGTAGGTTCATTTCATAGAACCAAATATTTAAACATTTTAATATTACATTTGGCTGCCAGTATATATATATATATATATATATATATATATATATATATATATACAAACATACATACATACACACACACATATATATATATATATATATATATATATATATAACTTATTTAGGCAATTTGATTAGTGCAAATACTCAGAGACTATTCAGCAGTATTTAACAGATGCCAGCTTGTTGGAAAAATAATGACCTGAATTGTGTACTAGGATATGTGACATTTTCCTTTAATGTCGCACGTTTAGGGGATCATCCATCATCCAGAGCCGAGTTTTGACAACTTTTAAAGTCACCAATATTTCAATCACAGTTATTTGGGGGGTGCATAGGAATTACAAAATATCTTATATTTCACCAAAAATATGGACTTGATGAAGGAAAGACTAAAGCTATGTTTTCAAATTATCTGGAATAGCAGTAAGAGGAAACTTGATTCAAAATATTTCTCGTGTATCATATCTCCCTCTTTAGTTTCCATACATAAAGTAAATTTCACAGTGTATAATGATTATTTCACACGCGCCCTATTTCCAAAATAGGGGAGATATAAAATTGGGAAATATTTAGAATCAAGTCTCCTTTGCTGTTATTTGAGATCATTTGAAACCATAGCAGCAAGTTTTAGTCTCCCTCCATGAAGGCAAGAGGTTTTAGGGAATATATATACATATACATTTATATATTTATAGAAGTATATATATATATATATATATATATATATATATATATATGGGGGGTATATATGTGTGTGTGTGTATCTTGTTTTTTTTTAATGTTGAATTTTCTGGCTTTCTAACACTTTATTTTGAATAATCTAAGCATCATTCATGAACAATAATTTTTTTTACGAACTCTATTTCAAAATCCTTTGGCGTTTCTATGAAAACTTTAATCCTTAAATACCTACAAATCTAGACTAAATCAACACCACATTATTAATATTTTTGTATGACATACATATATTTTCGAAGATAAGATTAAAAATAAAATACTACATAATTGTATTGTATTTGTCTAGCGGTTTATTTTAAACAAAGCCAGTTTTTTTTATTTAAATGTTTTTTTACAACAAATACTAGATATATAAATAAATATATTAGTAGCCTGGTGAAGCCACAGGGGGGACAAGCAAAAAAACTCCGAAGCAAAATTCATCCTAAATAAGCAAAACTAAAGCTGGTCGGTAAGGCTACAATATATAACCCGATTCGATAGAGCGACAAATGCGCTTCAAAATGATATATAACATGGCTATATATATATATATATATATATACATATATATATATATATATATATATATATATATATATATATATATATATATATATATAAATTACGATTGAATTTACCAAAATGACCCAAGATGGTAAAATTAAAGTATATTATAATATTAAAGAAATAATATTTATAAGATTATCTCAGCCAGATGTAAAAGCTCGATAAAACCAAATAGGAAATAGAGCTTATAATATGAGCAAACAGTTAATAAAATATGTTAAAAAACACTTTGAAATGAGTTAAAAACATATTTAATCTGAAAAGGAAACACTAGATAAATGGATAGTCCTTAATCCGCGGAGTTTCGAAGAAATACTTTCCTTCTCATCAGAGGGTAGGAATTAATAAAATGCAGGATCGGATTTTGCATGCAAAAGTATTTGATGAAACAACAAGTAAGTTAAATATCTTATATGAAAACAAAAAAAACAACAACAACAAATATATATATATATATATATATATTTGTTGATGAATTAATTCCGAAATCATATATAAAATTAACATGTGAGAAAACGATATTGTTTTTGCGACAACCTAATAAATTTCACAGTGTATAAAGCTTAGTTGATACTGGAGACATTCATAATTGTACCCGATTTCCTAAAGAGGGGAGATATAACGTATGAGGAATATTTGGAATCAAGTCTCCCATTGCTGTTTTTTCAGATCATTTGAAACCATGGCAGCTAGTGTTTGTCTCCCCTCCATCGAGGTCAACAGTTTCGGATATATATATATATATATATATATATATATATATATATATATATATATATATATATATAGTGTTATGTTTTTCCGATGCTTTAATAAATTCTTTCTGTCAAAAGAAGAAATGCTTACGTGAAACAATTGAGACTGACTCACAAATCTTTAAGTGATTATGAGAGTCAGCCTGGTGCAATATGCTAAAAGAGTCTATTTTATATGCATTAACACAAGCTGGATTTTCGATTAGATGTTGGTCACATGCAGATTTCAAGCCAGAAGACAGAAGATTGGCGAAAACGACGGGACTTGTTCAGTGTAACTTCTTTCTGGTATATGACGATTAACGCGTGTCTGCAAATTTAAGGCGATTAGAGCTATCTGAAACCTCAAAAAAGTATAGCCGTGTGGCAAACTTAGGTTAAAACTTTGGAAATTAATCAGAATATTAGTAGGGATATGCATTACACGCTTATAAGTTGAATAGGTTAACCTAGAATTAAATGGTGATGATTAAATAATAAATAAATCACAACATAATAGGAATTGATCAACTTTGAACTCGACAATAGAATTAAAATTTTAAACGTATAGAGTTACCTCCCTTTCAACGTCAAAACTAACAGATAACTGTAGATCAATATACATTGGAACGAAAGAAAATAAAAATAAAAATTAAAATCCAAAACGTTAAATGAAAAATGGGATTGTATTGAATAAAGAGAAACAGTAACCATAGTCTCCTCATGGAATAAATTTAAACAACCACTTTTTGAAATTACACAAATAAGTGTGCCGATTTCTAAATAGACAAAACAAATTCTAGATACGAAACTAACATAGAATCAACTCAATATGGCTGGAACATAGTTGATTAGTCTGGAATAGAAAAATAAATAAAATAAAATAAAGAAATTTTTAAAAAATTATTTAATAAATTAGTGAATAATATTAGTAAAACATATTAAGTGAACATAGGTAATTGGTGGCAACGTTAAATGATAATTCCATTGATTTCTTTTTTTTTTTTTGTAAATAGAGACACAAAAATAGGTGAATATAAAAATATTTAACAAACAGAAAACTAAACCTTGGAAGGAAGAGGTGTAGGTAAAAAAAATTTTTCTCATAGTTTTCCTTAAAAGGGAAATGAATTCCATATTGTTCATCGCAAAAATGTTTTCTTTTCACAACGTCTAATAAGAGGCCGTTCTCGTGAAAATTTTCGAAAGATAAAGGGTTTGAATTTGTCCGAATAGTCTTGACACAATTGTAACTAACGATGAAATGCACTATTTCTTGCTATCAATCCATTCTTTGATGTCTTGATTTTGTTAAAACCATATATGAATGCTCAATTACAAAAGATGATAACTTTGAAGCTTACAATTTAAGTCATCTCATTACAATTTAAGTCATCTCATTTTGACTTACATCTAATTTTGACTTTTGGTATATGAACAGTTACCGAATTATCAATTATATAAACCCAGTAAAATTATTACACACACACACACACATATATATATGTGTGTGTGTGTGTGTGTGTGTGTGTGTGTGTGTGTGTGTGTGTGTGTGTGTGTGTGTGTGTGCCAGTAATACATCTCGGTCTTTATTATAAGCGTTTATAAGTACGAGACGACGGAAAAAAATAAATGGATTTTCTTACGCATGCTTCCTATCGTTTTGGCTTTTATTCTTTTTTCTTTTTTTTTTTTTTTTTGCTATGTATTTGATCTCTTTCGAGCCTGTTGGTTATATCAGACTTCTCTTTTTTTACTTCCGGTCGCATGTTTTCAGCGAAGTTATAGGAGGTCACTGAGTTCGTTCTGAAGGTCATCGTGTTATTTTCGTTAACATATCTCTGCTTTTCTTAAAATAATTCGTGCTGATATGAAAACAAAATATTGTCCTTCCAGCTTCTTTTTAGCATCCGCAATTCTATTTTTTTTAAATTTGCATTTCAATTCTGTTTCATTTTCCGTCGGTCGAAGTACTCAAAAGTCAACTCTTGGTTTTTATAAGAGATACATAACTACTCAAATACTGAACTGACTTTTCCTTCTCAAACGATGAGTTATTAAAGAAGTTGTGAACATAATTGAGAATTTAATTCTATTTTAATTTCGTTACCTTTTTCTAACAAAACCTTGCTATTTCGTTAACTTTTTCTAATAAAACCTTGGTTTTTCATTATGTTTTTCTAATAAAACCTTGGAATTTCGTTACCTTTTTCTAATAAAACCTTGGTATTTCGTTTCCATTTTCTTATAAAACGTTGGTATTTCGTTACCCTTTTCTAAGAAAACCTTGGGATTTCGTTAACTTTTCTAATAAAACCTTGGTATTTCGTTACCTTTTTCTAATAACATTATGGTATTTCGTTACCTTTTCCAATAAAACCTTGCTAGTTCGTTACCTTTTCTAATAAAACCTTAGTATTTCGTTACTTTTTACAAAAAAAAACTAGTTATTTCGTTAACTTTTTCTAATTAAACCTTGGTATTTCGTTACCTTTTTTAATGAAAACTTGGTATTTAATTTCCTTTTTCTTATAAAACCTTGGTATTTCGTTACCTTTTTCTAATAAAACCTTGGTATTTCCTTACCTTTTTCTAATAAAACCTTGGTATTTCGTTAACTTTTTCTAATAAAACCTTGGTATTTCGTTACCTTTTTCTAATAAAACCTTGGTATTTCCTTACCTTTTTCTAATAAAACCTTGGTATTTCCTTACCTTTTTCTATTAAAACCTTGGTATGTCGTTACCTTTTTCTAATAAAACTTGGTATGTCGTTACCTTTTTCTATTAAAACCTTGGTATTTCCTTACCTTTTTCTATTAAAACCTTGGTATTTTGTTACCTTTTTCTAATAAAACCTTGGTATTTCGTTACCTTTTTCTAATAAAACCTTGGTATTTTGTTACCTTTTTCTATTAAAACCTTGGTATGTCGTTGCCTTTTTCTATTGAAACCTTGGTATGTCGTTACCTTTTTCTATTGACACCTTGGTATGTCGTTACCTTTTTCTATTAAAACCTTGCTATGTCGTTACCTTTTTCTAATAAAACCTTGGTATTTTGTTACCTTTTTCTATTAAAACCTTGGTATTTCGTTACCTTTTTCTAATAAAACCTTGGTATTTCGTTACCTTTTTCTAATAAAACCTTGGTATTTCGTTACCTTTTTCTAATAAAACCTTGGTATTTCGTTACCTTTTTCTAATAAAACCTTGGTAGTTCGTTACCTTTTTTAATAAAAGCTTGGTATTTCGTTACCTATTTCTCATAAAACCTTGGTATTTTCTTACCTTTTTCTATTAAAACGTTGGTATTTCGTTACCTTTTTCTATTAAAACCTTGGTATTTCGTTACCTTTTTCTAATAAAACCTTGGTATCTCGTTACCTTTTTCTATTAAAACCTTGGTATTTTGTTACCTTTTTCTATAAAACCTTGGTATTTTGTTACCTTTTTCTATTAAAACCTTGGTATGTCGTTACCTTTTTCTAATAAAACCTTGGTATTTCGTTACCTTTTTCTAATAAAACCTTGGTATTTCGTTCCCTTTTTCTAATAAAACATTGGTATTTCGTTAACTTTTTCTAATAAAAACTTGGTATTTTGTTACCTTTTTCTATTAAAACCTTGGTATGTCGTTACCTTTTTCTATTAAAACCTTGGTATTTCCTTACCATATTCTATTAAAACCTTGGTATTTTGTTACCTATTTCTATTAAAACCTTGTTATTTCCTTACCTTTTTCTAATAAAACCTTGGTATTTCGTTACCTTTTTCTAATAAAACCTTGGTATTTTGTTACCTGTTTTCTATTAAAACCTTGGTATTTTGTTACCTTTTTCTATTAAAACCTTGGTATTTCCTTACCTTTTTCTAATAAAACCTTGGTATTTCCTTACCTTTTTCTAATAAAACCTTGGTATTTCCTTACCTTTTTCTAATAAAACCTTGGTATTTCGTTAACTTTTTCTAATAAAACCTTAGTATTTCCTTACCTTTTTCTAATAAAACCTTGGTATTTCCTTACCTTTTTCTATTAAAACCTTGGTATTTCGTTAACTTTTTCCAATAAAACCTTGGTATTTCGTTACATTTTTCTATTAAAACCTTGGTATGTCGTTACCTTTTTCTATTAAAACCTTGGTATTTTGTAACCTTTTTCTATTAAAACCTTGGTATTTCGTTACCTTTTTCTAATAAAACCTTGGTATTTCCTTACCTTTTTCTAATAAAACCTTGGTATTTCGTTACCTTTTTCTAATAAAACCTTGGTATTTCGTTACCTTTTTCTAATAAAACCTTGGTATTTCGTTACCTTTTTTCTAATAAAACCTTGGTAGTTCGTTACCTTTTTCTAATAAAACCTTGGTATATCGTTACCTTTTTCTAATAAAACCTTGGTATTTCCTTACCTTTTTCTATTAAAACCTTGGTATTTTGTTACCTTTTTCTATTAAAACCTTGGTATTTCGTTACCTTTTTCTGATAAAACCTTGGTATTTCGTTACCTTTTTCTAATAAAAACTTGGTATTTCGTTACCTTTTTCTATTAAAACCTTGGTATTTCCTTACCTTTTTCTAATAAAAACTTGGTATGTCGTTACCTTTTTCTATTAAAACCTTGGTATTTCCTTACGTTTTTCTATTAAAACCTTGGTATTTCGTTACCTTTTTCTAATAAAACCTTGGTATTTCGTTACCTTTTTCTAATAAAACCTTGGTATTTCGTTCCCTTTTTCTAATAAAACATTGGTATTTCGTTAACTTTTTCTAATAAAAACTTGGTATTTTGTTACCTTTTTCTATTAAAACCTTGGTATGTCGTTACCTTTTTCTATTAAAACCTTGGTATTTCCTTACCATATTCTATTAAAACCTTGGTATTTTGTTACCTATTTCTATTAAAACCTTGTTATTTCCTTACCTTTTTCTAATAAAACCTTGGTATTTCGTTACCTTTTTCTAATAAAACCTTGGTATTTTGTTACCTGTTTCTATTAAAACCTTGGTATTTTGTTACCTTTTTCTATTAAAACCTTGGTATTTCCTTACCTTTTTCTAATAAAACCTTGGTATTTCCTTACCTTTTTCTAATAAAACATTGGTATTTCCTTACCTTTTTCTAATAAAACCTTGGTATTTCGTTAACTTTTTCTAATAAAACCTTAGTATTTCCTTACCTTTTTCTAATAAAACCTTGGTATTTCCTTACCTTTTTCTATTAAAACCTTGGTATTTCGTTAACTTTTTCTAATAAAACCTTGGTATTTCGTTACATTTTTCTATTAAAACCTTGGTATGTCGTTACCTTTTTCTATTAAAACCTTGGTATTTTGTAACCTTTTTCTATTAAAACCTTGGTATTTCGTTACCTTTTTCTAATAAAACCTTGGTATTTCCTTACCTTTTTCTAATAAAACCTTGGTATTTCGTTACCTTTTTCTAATAAAACCTTGGTATTTCGTTACCTTTTTCTAATAAAACCTTGGTATTTCGTTACCTTTTTCTATTAAAACCTTGGTATTTCGTTACCTTTTTCTGATAAAACCTTGGTATTTCGTTACCTTTTTCTAATAAAAACTTGGTATTTCGTTACCTTTTTCTATTAAAACCTTGGTATTTCCTTACCTTTTTCTAATAAAAACTTGGTATGTCGTTACCTTTTTCTATTTAAACCCTGGTATTTCCTTACGTTTTTCTATTAAAACCTTGGTATTTCGTTACCTTTTTCTAATAAAAACTTGGTATATTATCTTTTCCCATGAGCGGCAATGTTTTAATTCTTTTTATTTCTTGTCTCATATCACTGTGTTAGGTTTAATAGCGTCGATTACTATGTACGTAGCTGTAAAAATATTATAGTCGTAGCAGAGGGTGTATGACTTATTATTTGGAAATATATTATGTATATCATTATTTTACATGGTGTGTAATTGCAACCAGTTAATTATCTAAAACTTTCTGCCGATCACTCGATTGGTTAGCATTGCATTGATAGGTTGGTTTGTCCGTCGATCAGTGATTTATCTAAAAATGACATTTAAATAAAACTTGGATTTTACAATGAGGGAAAGAATTAAACTTCTTGGACAAGGAAAAGGAAAGAATATTTCACCAACAAAAAGTAAGAATAACAGTATCGTTACATTGCAAGATTCAATTATTTATATTTCACTAGCGAGAGGTACCCGGCTTTGCCCGAGTGTTTGAGGGGGGGGGGGTTAAAAAACGTAAGTATGAGGATCGAACCCGAACCCTTGAAGCAAAGTTGTAAATTAAAGTGTGAAAAAAAAGAACGTACGACGTTAACCATTGCCCCACCGCGAGATGCTTACGGAAACATGTTTGAATTTATTTAATTAATTGGATTTGGCAGGGGCTCGTTTTAATGAGTTAATGAGGTAAGGTTTTACTGTGGGATAGTATTTACTGCTGATCGCTTCCCCCCCCGAAGATGTTATAGGAAAAAGACTAACCCACATGCGGCGAGCGACAAATATTGAATATTTATCTTCCCGAAATCGAGCAAATTAAATAGACAGGCCAGCTTCGTTGTTAACTGTGAGATATTACAATTTATATGTGATATAAAAAGTTTTTAAAAGTTGTGAACCGAGCGACCGCTTCTCTGAAGGAAGCCTTTTGTAGACACAGAAAAAGCGAACACACATGCATACATACATTTTCGCTTTTATATTTATAGATTACAAACCTGTCTTCCAACATGTTGCTAATTCGGTACATCTTTTTAAAGATATGTTTGTTTCTGCATAACGAAACAGGTCTGTAAAAAACTCTACCGAATTTTTACACGCCGGGGGAGCTGTTTTGCATAGAAAATTAAAAAAATTGGATCTTGGAATGAAACTATTTTGTTACTATTTTATACGTTCTATTTTGTTATGTGCAACATTTATTAAACCTCTAAACAAAAATATTGCTATACACGAATATGGAATATATTTGAAGAACATATTTTACCAAAACTATATATATATATATATATATATATATATATGACATTAAGAGGAGATTATAGCGTTATATAAATACCCGTTCACATACACCTTTTTTACGATAAAGCTAGAACCCAGAATTAGACAGAATCGAACAATTGCATCGACAACGGACAACGTCAGACTCAAAGTGGGTTTCGATGTACTGCATCTCATCAGTGACGTATTTCGACATAGGCGCGAACCCAGGTCGTCGCTCTCATGAAATGTGCAATACTGACGACCTAACTCTATGGGATACGGCGCAATTTATTGGCCATGCCTCGATTTTTAAATTCTTATATTTTTATCCAGTTCTACATTCTACGATGTGACAAGCAACGCGTCATATACAACTAAGATAGTTACTGCTGGTATGCAGGCGGCAGATATCCATCTACACATTAACTGAAATTAGCCGACTGCTCAGACACGATTTCGGAACACCCTTATTTGTTGAGGGACATCACGTCCCTACGAAGGATCCCCGCGTTTTTCTACACATATTAGATATTATGAGGAGCACGTCACTGATGAGATGCAGTACATCGAAACCCAGTTTGGGTCTGGCGTTGTCCGTTGTCGATGCAATTGCTCGATTCTGTCTAAATCTGGGTTCTAGCTTTATCCCACACCTCCAGAAAAACTCAGGACTGGTGCCAACGTCATTTTCCAAGATTCTGACGTAAGGAGATGTGGCCTCCTGCATCGCCTGATTTGAATCCCATGGATTTTTCGGTGTGGTCTTTGTTTGAGGCAAAGGTCTGTTCTGTTGCTCATCCAAGTGTAGATGCTTTGAAGACATTTCTTCTGAGTGAATGGGCTAAAATACCTCAGGAAACGCTGCGTGCCTCGGTTGGTAACTTCAGACAGAGAATTGCACGTCTAATCGAAAGGAAGGGACACCACACTGAAAATAAATAATTTGAATTTATTCTTGGTTTCCTAACTTATAATTTTCATTCATGTTTAATTTATATTTTTGTAATTTTCTATTAATAAACCACATTTGAATTGGTCCAAGGACTTTCTGTTCACCCTGTATTCTATTAAAAAAGTTTTCTTCGAAATCTTTGGATTCGGCATTAAATAACCTGAAAAGCGTTGACATGTAAAACAAAAACAACCAACCAACCAGAATATTCCGCGTTTCATCCACGCTAGGATGAATCCTAGCGTGGACGAAATGCGGAATATTCTATTTAGTTTAATTGCCATATATATTTTTGTAAATTACTACTTGTCCAATTTTATACAGGGTTTTCTTACTTTCCAAGAACAGATCAGTTGCTGTTGTTTCTCTTTCATGGATTAATTTTACATGCATGCCCAAGCAGCGGGCATAAAAAGTAAACAGTCAGAGGATATTCAACATCACAAATTTGGGAATTTGCTTTTAAGTTGACCTTTCTTTTGCTTAATTTTCTTAAAAGGGCAAAACTTTTTTTTTCAGAAAGTTGTTTACTAAAATCATATTTTTTAAATGAATATAAATAATTATTTTATACAGACAGGCACTGGTGTTTCATTCGTAGGCAATAATCAGTGTGAGAAATAATAATTATTAGTGTAACAAATGATAATTACGATGATGTTCTTATTTATGCACTTTTTGGTGATTCTCCCGATTTGTCGAACATTTCTTTTGGTATCTGGTAACAAATTGTGTAGCATGTAGCCGATTGATTCTGTGTCGATCATTTTTCTACGAGCGCTCCCGATCTGTAACTGTAATCAGAAGTAGGCATGTGTGTATGTGTAGAGATAGCTTCTACATTACGAGTTTCTTCTGTAAACGTAATTGCATCCTTTAGAGAAACCGATCAGAGTGCTTTATAGTATATATGTCTAAGACAACCCCCACACATATCTATCTATCCATCATTCTATCTAACTATCCTCATATATATATATATATATATATATATATATATATATATATATATATATATATATATATATAAGTTAAAGTGTATATGGGTGTGTGTCTGTCTGTGTACATTTCCCTACGCAATAACTCTGTAAATTTTCAGTCTACAGACTCAAAATTTGATATACAGAGTATTGAGATTTGGAAAAATCTTTGGAATCGGTTTTCGGTCAGAACTTTAGTTGTTAAGGGGCCCGAGTTCAACTATCTGTCCCTTGAGAACTCTACCAAACACCTCCGCCAATTTTGGGTCTAAACACTTGAAATTTTAGATATATGTTCCTTGGACAGGGATCTAACTTAATAACTTTACTTGAGCCCAAAACAATAAATGGCTGAAATGCTAGTATATTTATATATATATATATATATATATATATATATATATATATATAACGCCTAATATATATATAATGCCTAATATATATATATATATAATGCCTAATATATATATATATATATATATATATATATATATATATATATATATATATATATATATATATATAATGCCTAAATTACTCTTGTTCAGTCAACTCCAGTCAGGTAAAAAAACATGGTGGCCGGCCACTGTTGAGGTTAATATAAGATCAAGCTGAATCTGACAGCAACTAGCATCACACTGTCAACTTCTGAGGAAACTGCTTCTGACAGGAAATTATAGCGATTGACATGTCACAATGCTTTTAAAATCTTTAAATTAGAAAGAGTACAAAAACACAGCGAATCAAGAGAAAAGACGAAAAAATTGACTGCCGAAATAACTGACATTTCATTGAATATATTTTTTGGCACGGCTTGTAGATGAATCTGCAAGTTACTGACGAGGCTCAAGTCCTCTGAAAGACAGTAACACCGAAACTGAGATTAGTTTTTGAGACGCTCATATGTCGAAATCGACGGGAGAGTTCATCATATATATATATATATATATATATATATATATATATATATATATATATATATATATATATGTAGGTGTGTGTGTGTGTGTTTGTGTGTGTAGATTTCTTGTAGATTTTTTCAAACTATAAATACTGTTAATATGTTTTTTTACATAGAAAATCACCCTTATTTTATTGGATGCAGATAAATAATATTTATTTTAAAATTATTTTTACAACGGAAATTTACGGACATGCATGCATGTTTTAAATATATATATATATATATATATATATATATATATATATATATATATATATATGTATACATACATATATATATATATATATATATATATATATATATATATATATATATATATATATATATATACAATGATTCTGTAGTCTCCGATGTTTGGAGCTCTTGTTTTTGTTTCGTTTTTCTAATTTTGTTCTTTTGTTGGTCTTTTGCCAATTTTTGTGGGGCTTTGTGTGCATTATTTGTGGTGATCACTAAGTGAGAAAAATTGTGGTTATCTTAAAAGAAAATAATAAATTAATAAAAATATCGATTTTTAAAAAATTGTGTGCGTCTTTGTTCTTGACTAGTTTGCA
The DNA here is from genome assembly GCF_053919585.1 of Euprymna scolopes. NCBI lineage: Eukaryota > Metazoa > Mollusca > Cephalopoda > Sepiida > Sepiolidae > Euprymna > Euprymna scolopes. Next base: position 22,153,282 of record NC_136496.1, on the reverse strand, counting down.
TTGAGAGGGTGTTATTTGAAATTTGCATAATTTCTTTTAATTAATGTTTCCGGCTTTAATTTTTATTTAATTTTCTTTTTTACATCGTTTTACTGTGTTTTAATTTTCGTTGATTTTACTAGCAAACACGTCTCTTTTTACATTGTTTATAAACACAGAGAAATGGACATGCCCTACACTGACTTAAAAAAATGAGAAGCTGAACAATGCGATGATGCTATAAAAATCCGGAAACATCTAATAATGTAATATATAAAAAGGAATATGTGTGTTAGTTTGTGTGGGTCTCTGTGTGTGTGTTTGTATGTCTATCAAAACTTTTGACAGACGCATCTTTTTATATGTGCCTGCTTGTGTATGTGTAGGTGTGTTCAATTGTATTCTTATATGCCAACACCGAAGACTAAGACAATTGTAGGCAATGTTGTGACCAATAACAAAAAAGCCTACAGAAAATGGACTCTGATTTATGAAAGTACTAGTCGGGGGAGGTACCCGGCGTTGCCCGAGTGCTTGGAGGTGTGTGTGTGTGGTCGGACGGCGGTGGGGGGGGGGGGGTGTTAATAAAAAACTAAGAATAAGCGAAGTAAAAAAGAAGTAAAAAAGATAACAGAAAAACGAACGTTAAAACTTATCTGAAAAATAAAGCTGGGGGTACCCGGGAGGTGGGGGGGGGTTATCAAAACATAAGAATAAGCGACGTAAAACTTTAAAAAATCGAAAAAGAAAACACGAAAAAACTAACGTAAGGCAAACGAACGATGGTAAATGTAAAAATCGGAAAAAAAAGAAAACAGAAAAGCGAACGTTAAAACTTCTTTAAAAAATCTGAAAAATACCCCCCCCAAAAAAAACACGTGAAAAATGGCTTAAATAAGCCTGTTTCAATATAAAAATTTTAAAAATCAGTGGGTACCCGGCGTTGCCGGGTGTTTTTCGGTATGTGTGGTCGGTTGGAGGTGGGGAGGTGTTAATGAAAACCTAAGAATAAGCGAAGTAAAAAAAACCCAGAAAAACGAACGTTTCGTGAAAAATGGCTTAAATATCCCTGCTTCAATATAAACATTTAAAAAAGAAAAAGAAGACATCTCAAACCACGATTCGAACCCAAAACGTTTAGATAATGACTCAACGCTCTAACCAACTGAGCTAACACGACGTACGTGAAATTGTATCAGTTCTTCAAATATTTAAACTAAATCAGGTTATGACGTCGTCTGACGCATGCGTAGAACCGGTCTCCTCATGGGAGGACGGGTTTTGCTGCCCCCCCCCTGTATAAAAGTGCTGATTTCAGGGGGGGGGAAATTAACGTTATTGGCCAATTTTTCGATATTTGTCGGGCGGAGGAAGGGGCTTTCATAGGAGACCAAATTTGTGAATTTTTTGTTCTGTCCGTCGAAAGTTTTTAGCAGACACACAAACATACACACATACATACATACATTTTCGCTTCTATATATATATATAGATGATAGATTATGAAAAGGAAGGGTTGTTTAGAGATAGCTTCGAATTTGGGGTTATCAAAACCAAAGCAAAATATGATGAAAGTAAAAATACAATAGATAAACCTCATAATTTATTATACTATACATGTTCACACTGAAACACTTATCACATTGTTCTGTGGATCTATATAAAAAACCTTGTTAAGCTTTGTGACATATTTACATTCTATGGAGGTCAGGCGCAAACGAACACCCCAGAATTTTGTTATGCCATATTTCTTCAAACTGAATCATAATTATCAAAGTATATTTACGCAGATAGATATGAAAAGTCTTTATTAAAGTTTGTGTCTATTTCCATTCTATGGAGACCAGGCGCGAACGCAGACCACACAATTCTTATGTGCATCTATATCAAAAACACTTGTAAGCGTTTTTTTTTTTAAATTTTGATTTTCTTATTTCCATACTTTGTGGAGCAGGTGCAAACGCAGACCCCCACAATTTTAATGAATCACCGTTCTGCAAGATCAAACACACCAATTCCTGTGCCTCGATATATCTTCTCTCATTATATGTAATCAGTTTTTTTTTTAATAGTCAACGATATAGGAGCCTATTCGTGACCACACACACACACATATACACATACATTCAGCTTTATATTATATATATATATGTGTGTGTGTGTGTGTGTGTGTCTGTGTGTGTGTGTGTAGTCATCCAGAGACAGTACTGCTTCCTTGTATAACAACTCATCAGTGCGACTGAGCTAGCACGTTTCCCTAGCCAAGGAGTGAATATATCGCAGCGTTGTGTGAAAAAATTAAAATTGAAAAGTGGAAGACATAAAACTCATCACTCTTGATCAAGTCCACAAAAAACTTGGACGAAATGTTGAGCTGTAGGGCATCTACTTTTCCATTTTTCTCATACAATCGATGTTTTTTTAACTTTTAATGCAATCTTTTTAATATATATATATATATATATATATATATATATAATTTAAGCCCCCCTCTTTGGGTAAAGCACTGTCGTAAATAATCTCACCCGCTACTTAATTGGCTGAAAATGCGAAGCTCGTTGTTTGTTTGTTTACGGACAGGCGATTTGAGCACTATAAAAGTGGTGGCGGGTGTCTATTTAAATAGACATTCCGACGAGTTATTTACAGGCGTCGATTCCATGGTCGAGTGGGAGAACTGCTGACTGTCAACACGACGGTTCTAGGTTCAATCCTTGGGGTTTGGGAGAGATGCTAGTCTAGCGGCACTTATGAGTTGTGATACAACGAAACAGGACTGTATGTCGATGACTACAAATATATGTATATATATATATAGGTGTTTCTGTGTAAATATATTTTATACCATTATAATATACACTAATCCCTATTTATAAGCTCAACGTAATTACAGAGTTAGATAGTGAATAAATGACAAAAGACAATATTTCTAATTTCATGATGTTGACCATCTTTTACTTTATTCTTTTAATTCGGTTTACATTTACACTTGTTGGCAGTATTTGTTTCGTAGCGCAAAATCAATCACTTAATCATTTTATCAATTAGTGAATCAATATATATATTTATATATATATATATATTTATATATTTTCATATATATATATATATATATATATATATATATATTTTCATATATATATATATATATATATATATATATATTTTCATATATATATATATATATATATATATATATATATATACATATATATATATACTAGCATTTCAACCCGGCGTTGCCCGGGTGTCTGGAGGCGTATGCTGAGCAAAAATTTTAAAAAAAACTGTCAATTTTGTTAAACTTTGTACCCCTATTATGACCCCTTAACATTTATTGTTTTGGGCTCAAATGAAGTTATTAAGTTAGGTCCAAGGAACCTATATCTAAAATTTCAAGTGTTTAGACCCAAAATTGTCGGAGTTTGGTAGCGTTCTCAAAGGTCAAATCGTTGAACGTTTGCCCCTTAACAACCTTATTTGTGGCCAAACACCGATGATATTGATTTTCCCAAATCTCAGTACCCTGTATATCAAATTTCAAGTCTGTAGACTAAAAATTGAAAGAGTTCTTGCGTAGGGAAATGTACGCAGACACACAGACACGTTCACTTATATATATATATATATATATATATATATATATATATATATATATATAATTATTCCAGGGTAAGAATGTTCAAACATTATATACAACGAATTTGACGAGGTTTATATTAGAGTGCTCAATAATAAATAGACCAACATATACTTTATATTTTTAATATAAACCACTATTATAACAGTGATTATGTTAATTACTTATGAATAACTAAAAACCTCGTCCGGCGATACAGATTTTAAGAAGGTCAATTCTTCAGTGAATAGTTAATGAAAAAAAAAAAAAAACTTGTATTTCAAAAAAAGTCACATAATCTTAAAAGAGAAAAGTTAAAAATAAAAATAGAAATTTAAGGAAGATGAAATAAAAATAACATATAACATAAAAATGAAACAAGAAATGAAAACGAAACAACGAAACGAAAAACATAAGAGTAGACGAAGAAGAAAGAGGAAAAGATCAAAAATTGTATGCGTCCACGCAATAAAAGTCTTTCTATTAACTCTCCGCAATCAAGATCAAGGTGTAGTATCTGTTCCGGCAGATGCTGCACTTAAGATAGTTTGTACCGGTCAATGGAGGGGAGACCCTCTATACTGGGACAATTATTATTTTTGGTAACCAGAGTGCCCCCTTTTTGCCTACTTTTAGGGGAGCTGGTTTTTACCTCACATTAAAAACGGCCTTGTGCCTAATTTGCTCAGTGGGGGAGCAAATAAACACCATCTGTTCTTCAGATGCTACACTTCAATTTCTTGTTCTCTATTAGTGGAGGAGAAATCCTTCGTGTCTGAGACATTTTTTTTTTATTTTTTGTTCCTTTTCTCCACATTAAAAAGCGACCCTGGTGTCTAACTCTGTCCCGTAGGGAGGCATTGTAAATAGGAACTCTCCGCCATCATACTGCTTACATGGAAGTGATTTTCGATTAACTCAAAACATTTCACGTGCACATTAGTTATAATTAAGGCTGTGACAACAGCATATTCTCTTCCTCGTTTGCATTCTCAGGTATATATTCATTGATATTTTATACGTTTTTATGTAGAGTGATGTGGTTCTCGGTTGATTAATTATATCTGTGTCGGATATATACTCGAGAGTCCAAACAATGAAAAGAATATGCTGTTGTCATAGACCTTGTTATAATACAGGTAAGTGAGGTAGTTATTTTGTCTGCCTAGCTAGATCTAAAAATAAATATATATGTATAGCTAGCAAAACAAAATAACCCCCCTTTAACTCCACTGTAACTATTATGCATATAGATTTTTCAGTAGTTAAAAAAAAGTAAGTATGAGGATCGAACCCGAACCGTTGAGGCAAAGTTGCGAAAAAAAACGTGCGACGATAACAATTGCCCCACCGCGAGATGCTTGCGGAAAAACGTTTGAATTTATTTAATTACTTGGATTTAGCAGGTTCTCGTTTTAATGAGGTCAAGTTTGACTGCGGGATTTAATTTATTGCTGAACGCTATTTTTCCTCGCCCCCAAAACGTTATAAGAAAAAGTCTAACCCACATGCGGCGAACGACAAATATTGAATATTTATCTTCCCGAAATCGAGCAAATTAAATAGACAGGCAAACTTCGTTGTTAACTGTGAGATATTACGATTTATATGTGATATAAAAAGTTTTAAAAAGTTGTTAGGCGAGCGGCCACTTCTCTGAAAGAAGCCTTTTGTAGACACACAAAAAATCGAACACACATACATACATTTTCGCTTTCATATTTATATATTATATTTTTTATTTTTTATTTTGTTTGTATTTTTATTCTCATACTTTTGATGTTTTAATTTTTATCCGATTTTTAACATTTTTTCTTTTCTTCTCATTTCATTGAAGACTTGGACTTCCTAATGGCCATATTGTTTTATGAGGTCTTTAGTAATTAATTACTACTCGCGAAAAAAATTGTCATAATTGTGTAGTGATATTAAAATATAAATAAAAAGTATATACATGTGTGTGTGTTTGTGTAATGTAAGGATTTAAGTTAAATTCTGTAGGTAAACATATGCATAGAAATATATTCAAATTGAGAATTTATTGTTAGAGATAAGGGATATATGGAAGAGAATTATATTCGTTTCCTTAATGCATGGATTTTCAATAATGGCTCATATCATCAGAGGAAATTATTTTTTTTTATATACCTTTTGACTTAGATCGTCTGGAAAATATTATTTCACTGCAATATTTAGTAAGAAAATAACTCATTTGATTATCCCATCTGTGATTTAATCTATTCATATGTATGTATGTATGTATGTATGTATATATGTATGTATGTATGTATATATATAGATAGATAGATAGAAAGATGGATAGAAAGATAGATAGAAAGATAGATAGATAAATAGATAGATAGTAAGATAGTTAGATAAATAGAAAGAGAGATAGATAGATAGAAAGATATGTAGATATAGACATAGATTGATGAGAAAGATAGATACATAGATAGATACATAGAGGAGATAGATAGATAGATAGATAGATAGATAGATAGATGATTTTGGTCCTTATTTTCCGTATTTACTTCAACCGTTTTTAGTGCGTGATGGCAACTAGGTAGAAATATTTAGAAATATATATGGCAATTAAGGTACATAATTTTCCTCGTTTTATTAGCAATCTAATGCGATAACTTTTTTTACATGAGGTCACCACTTATCAAGGCCCAGAGGCCACTCGAGGGTAAGGGTTAATCGGTGTACATTAGTCATTGCGATTTTAGCGTAGTAAACATTAGTGGGAATTTTGTAACTTGAATTACTTAGGGGAACGGCTCAATAAGAACTTGTTCACGTTGAACTTGAAGGCAATCAGATTGTAGTCAGCTGGAAAGCAGTCAAACGGAATAGAGTTCCACAGACAAGCAGTTTGACATATATTCACGTGGATGAAACGCAAAACATACTGGGTAACTTGGTTCCTATGTATATGTAAAAACGTATATATATATATATAGTATATTGGTAGTATTGTTTAGTTAAACAAAAACAAAACCTAAATGTGTCAACCAAAGAGTGCTCAATGTTTAGACAGAGCAATATGAATATGTTTAATATTAAAACTAGTGGCTACACATATGCAAATATGTTTCAGTGACTACCCTGCTAGGGAAAATCACATCATCAGGCGAAGAATATCTCCCATCTAGTGAGATATTCTTGGCCTGATGATGTGATTTTCCCTAGCAAGGTGGTCAATGAAACATATTTGCATATGTGTAGCCACTAGTTTTAATATTAAACATATATATATGTGTGTGTGTGTGTGTGTGTGTGTGTGTGTGTGTGTGTGTGTGTGTGTGTGTGTTTGAAGATATGAAGCAATAGAAAATAAGAAAGCAGAGAGGTAGCGGTATGTTAAACTTGCATGACAGGAATAACGGCATTCAATGCCGGGCAATGTCAGTGAACCCGAAGTAATGTATTCTTTTTCTGGTTTTTGCCGTTGGCGACAAACGTATTGATCAAACTCTGTTTCATAAAAATCGTACTTGAACTGTAATATTGTTGCCGTTGTCAAGGTTAGTTATATTCGAAGAGTCCGACGGAGAGTAGGGCGGGGAGGGGCACGGATTGGAAAATTGTCCGACCAATGGGATCGAGCCAAACCGAAAATAAACAAAGGAGGACAGAGAAAGCAAGAGAATGTTAAATCAAATAGAATATAATAGATGAAGACTTTTCAAATAGAAAACATTTTTTTAAAAAAAGTAAACAATGTTTTATGAAAACGAACAGTTGTTTTATAATAGAAAAAACAGGAAAAAAATAGCGAAATAAAAACATGGGGAGGGCCAGAGACAACGGGGAAAAAAGGGCACATGTAAGAGTATTATCACAGTGCATACCTCAATTCGGTATTTTAAAATCAAAATTATTTGTATCATTTGGATTTTCGAATTACAGTTCTCATACTATCTTTGTTCTACTGGTGGGTCACGTTTATCAATACCCCAGCCGTCACTCGAGCATAAGGGTTAATGAGTGTCGGGTAGATTGTGAGATTGTGAGATTGTACGACCGTTATAATCGTTAGCGATAGAATTTACGAGGTGACTTTTTTTTTCAGCCATTTGGAATTGTCGTAGACGTCTGAAAATTCAGTATGTTATTGCTTATGAGATTACTGACCAATTTTTATGATTAAGAGTTCGAATGAACAGCTACAGCAAGTATTGAAATACACGCTACTACAGGCTGCTTGTCACATTTGGTGAATTTCAAAAATGCAATTTGGACGTGAGGAAAATTTAGAAGAACGCTGTGCAATAAAATTACACGAACCAAACAAAACCTAATATTATCCGTTACCTCCAGTAAATCGAGTACACGCATTTTCTTTATAGATATCGAGCAGCTCTAACACAGAAAATTAGGCCAAGTGATCATTAGTTTACAAATGATCAAATTAAGTAAAAACACAAAACTAAAAATAAAATCTAATATAATAACGTTACCGTTACAAACAAAGAAAGGATAAAATAAATAAAAATCCGGGTCGGCATTTTTCTCTCCTTTTTTTTTTTTACGAAAGCATTTGTTACCGTTACTGTCTCGTCTCGACACAACTGAAAATGTCTCTCGCTACCACATATTTATTCTCTTTCTTCTGGCCGCAAGTTGGTCACAGCTGGCCCATGATCCCCTTCATTTTCCACGTCTATTTCCTTCAGCGCCGACTTTGTTTCTCCTCGGTTACCTGGTGTCATTTTTTTTTTTTTAGACACAAGCCAGAGTCCACTTGCCTATTTGCAAATGCATATATTCTTGCTACTAATACAATCACTTGCCACCCAGATTTCGGCTGCTGCTGATATTTTCATACGCGCTCACATGCGATCTGTTACAATATTATCGGTAACGTCCAAAATGTAACCGTGAGACACGTGAGCAAGTTGGTCAATGAGAAGTCACTGAAGTGGCAGTAATATATTCTTTGTATATAGCAAGATAAATTAGAGAGAAGTCCAGTGTAGAAATTTTCCTTATCCAATTTTATTAGTCGTATGTAACCCACTCACATTAGTAGTAATTTCAAGAAGAAAATGGATATACGAGTATATGTTTATCTATCTCTTTGTTTTACGGCATATCAACCCTTTTCAGGTTATTTAATGCCGGATACAGTGATTTGTAAAACAATTGTTAATAGAGTATAGTGGTTCTTTTTTTTAAGCTGATTTCTATTTAACCCATAGTTGGGACCCTAACAGGTATTACCAGTCCGAGTCAGAGTGGACTTGGAAGCAATGGCAATTAAAGGGCAGCTCCACACTCCCAAAAGCCCGCAAGCTGGGGCTTCACCATCGAATATAGTTTAAGGTCAACTCCAGGACTGTGTATATTTGTACACGTATATATATATATATATATATATATATATATGTGTGTGTGTGTGTGTTTGTATATATATATATATATATATATATATATATATATATATATATATATATGCTTCGATTTTAAACCATTACGTCGCTTCGATTTCATTTTCTGTGACGCTTAGTAATAAACGGTCGATCGGATTTTATAAATAAAAATAAACAAAACACAAGTCAATTAACCATACAGATAAATCAATTACACAATAGATTTTATTGACTACAGAAACAAAAGCAAAATCGATTAATTATAAAATAAGTTAATAAATAAATATTAAACATAATATTAAATATATATATATATATATATATATATATATATATATATTGCTAATGGAAACAGAAGAGGTAAAAAACAAGTAATACATAAGTAATATTGACTGCCGATAATTGTGTTAAGACGATAAATATTGTTTTATTTTGTTGTTTATTCTGAAAGATTAGAGATTTAGGAAACAATTCGAGTTCAAATATATTTAGCATTGCACTTGTAATCTTAAGAACACCCTCAGAATAAGTGCGTATGCTACTGTAATCGCTACAAAGACAATGACGATATCTTCATACAAACGGAAGTAAGCGATTATATCATTACATTTACACATTTCAAGCATGTTTTCATCAAGATTACAAACGTAACACTAAATAGATTTTGACTCGAAATTTATTTCTCCTAAATAATATTGAGCAGCAATAAAATAAAACCATATTTATCGCCTGCACACAACTTTTCACTGGATGGTGTTCAGGCCACTAAAATGCGGGGTTATCCAATAATGATTTACTTAGAGGAAGTGCCAAGCAATACGGAGCATATTTTGATTCGTCCACGAATAAAAATTCCGATGTCGCTTCAGTTTGCAATATACACCATATACTGCAATCAACACGGTACAAAAACAAGGAATAACTTCTAATAAGCTTAGAAAGAACGTGAAGTCACTGAACATGAAATCAAAACTCTAACCTTTAACCTCTAACTCTAATCTCTAGACCTAAATTTCAAGGCAGAGATCGAGCAATACTTCAATAGTCCAAATAATTTGTATAATGCAAGGTATTAACTGCCGTCAAATGAAATCGCAATGTATATAATTTTCTCAACGTTTTCTTTACTGTCAGTTTGAATCTATTTTAGTTTTTGTATCATAACTAAGAATAAAAAATGCTATTATAATTTTAAGCATGACTGATTACTGAAAGTGTTATTTAAAATTTAAGAATAACAAACTAATAAATATGTTATTTACAATTTAAATATAATTGACTACTGAAAATGTATTTCTTATTTAATAATAACAAACTAATAAATATGTTATTTACAATTTAAATATAATTGACTACTGAAAATGTATTTCTTATTTAAGAATAACAAACTAATAAATATGTTATTTACAAATTTAACAATAGTTGACTACTGAAAATGTATTTCTTATTTAAGAATAACAAACTAATAAATATGTTATTTACAATTTAAATATAATTGACTACTGAAAATGTATTTCTTATTTAATAATAACAAACTAATAAATATGTTATTTACAAATTTAACAATAATTGACTACTGAAAATGTATTTCTTATTTAAGAATAACAAACTAATAAATATGTTATTTACAATTTAAATATAATTGACAACTGAAAATGTATTTCTTATTTAAGAATAACAAACTAATAAATATGTTATTTACAATTTGAATATAATTGACTACTGAAAATGTATTTCTTATTTAAGAATAACAAACTAATAAATATGTTATTTACAATTTACATATAATTGACTACTGAAAATGTATTTCTTATTTAGGAATAACAAACTAATAAATATGTTATTTACAATTTAAATATAATTGACTACTGAAAATGTATTTCTTATTTAAGAATAACAAACTAATAAATATGTTATTTACAAATTTAACAATAGTTGACTACTGAAAATGTATTTCTTATTTAAGAATAACAAACTAATAAATATGTTATTTACAATTTAAATATAATTGACTACTGAAAATGTATTTCTTATTTAAGAATAACAAACTAATAAATATGTTATTTACAATTTAAATATAATTGACTACTGAAAATGTATTTCTTATTTAAGAATAACAAACTAATAAATATGTTATTTACAAATTTAACAATAGTTGACTACTGAAAATGTATTTCTTATTTAAGAATAACAAACTAATAAATATGTTATTTACAATTTAAATATAATTGACTACTGAAAATGTATTTCTTATTCAAGAATAACAAACTAATAAATATGTTATTTACAATTTAAATATAATTGACTACTGAAAATGTATTTCTTATTTAAGAATAACAAACTAATAAATATGTTATTTACAATTTAAATATAATTGACTACTGAAAATGTATTTCTTATTTAAGAATAACAAACTAATAAATATGTTATTTACAATTTAAATATAATTGACTACTGAAAATGTATTTCTTATTTAAGAATAACAAACTAATAAATATGTTATTTACAATTTAAATATAATTGACTACTGAAAATGTATTTCTTATTTAAGAATAACAAACTAATAAATATGTTATTTACAAATTTAACAATAGTTGACTACTGAAAGTGTATTTCTTATTTAAGAATAACAAACTAATAAATATGTTATTTACAATTTAAATATAATTGACTACTGAAAATGTATTTCTTATTTAAGAATAACAAACTAATAAATATGTTATTTACAATTTAAATATAATTGACTACTGAAAATGTATTTCTTATTTAAGAATAACAAACTAATAAATATGTTATTTACAATTTAAATATAATTGACTACTGAAAATGTATTTCTTATTTAAGAATAACAAACTAATAAATATGTTATTTACAAATTTAACAATAGTTGAGTACTGAAAATGTATTTCTTATTTAAGAATAACAAACTAATAAATATGTTATTTACAATTTAAATATAATTGACTACTGAAAATGTATTTCTTATTTAAGAATAACAAACTAATAAATATGTTATTTACAATTTAAATATAATTGACTACTGAAAATGTATTTCTTATTTAAGAATAACAAACTAATAAATATGTTATTTACAATTTAAATATAATTGACTACTGAAAATGTATTTCTTATTTAAGAATAACAAACTAATAAATATGTTATTTACAAATTTAAATATAATTGACTACTGAAAATGTATTTCTTATTTAAGAATAACAAACTAATAAATATGTTATTTACAATTTAAATATAATTGACTACTGAAAATGTATTTCTTATTTAAGAATAACAAACTAATAAATATGTTATTTACAAATTTAACAATAGTTGACTACTGAAAATGTATTTCTTATTTAAGAATAACAAACTAATAAATATGTTATTTACAATTTAAATATAATTGACTACTGAAAATGTATTTCTTATTTAAGAATAACAAACTAATAAATATGTTATTTACAATTTAAATATAATTGACTACTGAAAATGTATTTCTTATTTAAGAATAACAAACTAATAAATATGTTATTTACAATTTAAATATAATTGACTACTGAAAATGTATTTCTTATTTAAGAATAACAAACTAATAAATATGTTATTTACAATTTAAATATAATTGACTACTGAAAATGTATTTCTTATTTAAGAATAACAAACTAATAAATATGTTATTTACAATTTAAATATAATTGACTACTGAAAATGTATTTCTTATTTAAGAATAACAAACTAATAAATATGTTATTTACAATTTAAATATAATTGACTACTGAAAATGTATTTCTTATTTAAGAATAACAAACTAATAAATATGTTATTTACAATTTAAATATAATTGACTACTGAAAATGTATTTCTTATTTAAGAATAACAAACTAATAAATATGTTATTTACAATTTAAATATAATTGACTACTGAAAATGTATTTCTTATTTAAGAATAACAAACTAATAAATATGTTATTTACAAATTTAACAATAGTTGAGTACTGAAAATGTATTTCTTATTTAAGAATAACAAACTAATAAATATGTTATTTACAATTTAAATATAATTGACTACTGAAAATGTATTTCTTATTTAAGAATAACAAACTAATAAATATGTTATTTACAATTTAAATATAATTGACTACTGAAAATGTATTTCTTATTTAAGAATAACAAACTAATAAATATGTTATTTACAATTTAAATATAATTGACTACTGAAAATGTATTTCTTATTTAAGAATAACAAACTAATAAATATGTTATTTACAATTTAAATATAATTGACTACTGAAAATGTATTTCTTATTTAAGAATAACAAACTAATAAATATGTTATTTACAATTTAAATATAATTGACTACTGAAAATGTATTTCTTATTTAAGAATAACAAACTAATAAATATGTTATTTACAAATTTAACAATAGTTGAGTACTGAAAATGTATTTCTTATTTAAGAATAACAAACTAATAAATATGTTATTTACAATTTAAATATAATTGACTACTGAAAATGTATTTCTTATTTAAGAATAACAAACTAATAAATATGTTATTTACAATTTAAATATAATTGACTACTGAAAATGTATTTCTTATTTAAGAATAACAAACTAATAAATATGTTATTTACAATTTAAATAAAATTGACTACTGAAAATGTATTTCTTATTTAAGAATAACAAACTAATAAATATGTTATTTACAATTTAAATATAATTGACTACTGAAAATGTATTTCTTATTTAAGAATAACAAACTAATAAATATGTTATTTACAATTTAAATATAATTGACTACTGAAAATGTATTTCTTATTTAAGAATAACAAACTAATAAATATGTTATTTACAATTTAAATATAATTGACTACTGAAAATGTATTTCTTATTTAAGAATAACAAACTAATAAATATGTTATTTACAAATTTAACAATAGTTGAGTACTGAAAATGTATTTCTTATTTAAGAATAACAAACTAATAAATATGTTATTTACAATTTAAATATAATTGACTACTGAAAATGTATTTCTTATTTAAGAATAACAAACTAATAAATATGTTATTTACAATTTAAATATAATTGACTACTGAAAATGTATTTCTTATTTAAGAATAACAAACTAATAAATATGTTATTTACAATTTAAATATAATTGACTACTGAAAATGTATTTCTTATTTAAGAATAACAAACTAATAAATATGTTATTTACAAATTTAACAATAGTTGAGTACTGAAAATGTATTTCTTATTTAAGAATAACAAACTAATAAATATGTTATTTACAATTTAAATATAATTGACTACTGAAAATGTATTTCTTATTTAAGAATAACAAACTAATAAATATGTTATTTACAAATTTAACAATAGTTGACTACTGAAAATGTATTTCTTATTTAAGAATAACAAACTAATAAATATGTTATTTACAATTTAAATATAATTGACTACTGAAAATGTATTTCTTATTTAAGAATAACAAACTAATAAATATGTTATTTACAATTTAAATATAATTGACTACTGAAAATGTATTTCTTATTTAAGAATAACAAACTAATAAATATGTTATTTACAATTTAAATATAATTGACTACTGAAAATGTATTTCTTATTTAAGAATAACAAACTAATAAATATGTTATTTACAATTTAAATATAATTGACTACTGAAAATGTATTTCTTATTTAAGAATAACAAACTAATAAATATGTTATTTACAATTTAAATATAATTGACTACTGAAAATGTATTTCTTATTTAAGAATAACAAACTAATAAATATGTTATTTACAATTTAAATATAATTGACTACTGAAAATGTATTTCTTATTTAAGAATAACAAACTAATAAATATGTTATTTACAATTTAAATATAATTGACTACTGAAAATGTATTTCTTATTTAAGAATAACAAACTAATAAATATGTTATTTACAAATTTAACAATAGTTGAGTACTGAAAATGTATTTCTTATTTAAGAATAACAAACTAATAAATATGTTATTTACAATTTAAATATAATTGACTACTGAAAATGTATTTCTTATTTAAGAATAACAAACTAATAAATATGTTATTTACAATTTAAATATAATTGACTACTGAAAATGTATTTCTTATTTAAGAATAACAAACTAATAAATATGTTATTTACAAATTTACAATAGTTGACTACTGAAAATGTAATTCTTATTTAAGAATAACAAACTAATAAATATGTTATTTACAATTTAAATATAATTGACTACTGAAAATGTAATTCTTATTTAAGAATAACAAACTAATAAATATGTTATTTACAATTTAAATATAATTGACTACTGAAAATGTAATTCTTATTTAAGAATAACAAACTAATAAATATGTTATTTACAATTTAAATATAATTGACTACTGAAAATGTATTTCTTATTTAAGAATAACAAACTAATAAATATGTTATTTACAATTTAAATATAATTGACTACTGAAAATGTATTTCTTATTTAAGAATAACAAACTAATAAATATGTTATTTACAAATTTAACAATAGTTGACTACTGAAAATGTATTTCTTATTTAAGAATAACAAACTAATAAATATGTTATTTACAAATTTACAATAGTTGACTACTGAAAATGTAATTCTTATTTAAGAATAACAAACTAATAAATATGTTATTTACAAATTTAACAATAGTTGAGTACTGAAAATGTATTTCTTATTTAAGAATAACAAACTAATAAATATGTTATTTACAATTTAAATATAATTGACTACTGAAAATGTAATTCTTATTTAAGAATAACAAACTAATAAATATGTTATTTACAATTTAAATATAATTGACTACTGAAAATGTATTTCTTATTTAAGAATAACAAACTAATAAATATGTTATTTACAAATTTAACAATAGTTGAGTACTGAAAATGTATTTCTTATTTAAGAATAACAAACTAATAAATATGTTATTTACAATTTAAATATAATTGACTACTGAAAATGTATTTCTTATTTAAGAATAACAAACTAATAAATATGTTATTTACAAATTTACAATAGTTGACTACTGAAAATGTAATTCTTATTTAAGAATAACAAACTAATAAATATGTTATTTACAAATTTAACAATAGTTGAGTACTGAAAATGTATTTCTTATTTAAGAATAACAAACTAATAAATATGTTATTTACAATTTAAATATAATTGACTACTGAAAATGTATTTCTTATTTAAGAATAACAAACTAATAAATATGTTATTTACAATTTAAATATAATTGACTACTGAAAATGTATTTCTTATTTAAGAATAACAAACTAATAAATATGTTATTTACAAATTTAACAATAGTTGACTACTGAAAATGTAATTCTTATTTAAGAATAACAAACTAATAAATATGTTATTTACAAATTTACAATAGTTGACTACTGAAAATGTAATTCTTATTTAAGAATAACAAACTAATAAATATGTTATTTACAAATTTAACAATAGTTGACTACTGAAAGTGTATTTCTTATTTAAGAATAACAAACTAATAAATATGTTATTTATCAATTTAACAATAGTTGACTACTGAAAATGTATTTCTTATTTAAGAATAACAAACTAATAAATATGTTATTTACAATTTAAATATAATTGACTACTGAAAATGTATTTCTTATTTAAGAATAACAAACTAATAAATATGTTATTTACAAATTTAACAATAGTTGACTACTGAAAATGTAATTCTTATTTAAGAATAACAAACTAATAAATATGTTATTTACAAATTTAACAATAGTTGACTACTGAAAATGTATTTCTTATTTAAGAATAACAAACTAATAAATATGTTATTTACAATTTAAATATAATTGACTACTGAAAATGTATTTCTTATTTAAGAATAACAAACTAATAAATATGTTATTTACAATTTAAATATAATTGACTACTGAAAATGTATTTCTTATTTAAGAATAACAAACTAATAAATAGGTTATTTACAATTTAAATATAATTGACTACTGAAAATGTATTTCTTATTTAAGAATAACAAACTAATAAATATGTTATTTACAATTTAAATATAATTGACTACTGAAAATGTATTTCTTATTTAAGAATAACAAACTAATAAATATGTTATTTACAATTTAAATATAATTGACTACTGAAAATGTATTTCTTATTTAAGAATAACAAACTAATAAATATGTTATTTACAAATTTAACAATAGTTGACTACTGAAAATGTATTTCTTATTTAAGAATAACAAACTAATAAATATGTTATTTACAATTTAACAATAGTTGAGTACTGAAAATGTATTTCTTATTTAAGAATAACAAACTAATAAATATGTTATTTACAATTTAAATATAATTGACTACTGAAAATGTATTTCTTATTTAAGAATAACAAACTAATAAATATGTTATTTACAATTTAAATATAATTGACTACTGAAAATGTATTTCTTATTTAAGAATAACAAACTAATAAATATGTTATTTACAAATTTAACAATAGTTGACTACTGAAAATGTATTTCTTATTTAAGAATAACAAACTAATAAATATGTTATTTACAATTTAACAATAGTTGAGTACTGAAAATGTATTTCTTATTTAAGAATAACAAACTAATAAATATGTTATTTACAATTTAAATATAATTGACTACTGAAAATGTATTTCTTATTTAAGAATAACAAACTAATAAATATGTTATTTACAATTTAAATATAATTGACTACTGAAAATGTATTTCTTATTTAAGAATAACAAACTAATAAATATGTTATTTACAAATTTACAATAGTTGACTACTGAAAATGTAATTCTTATTTAAGAATAACAAACTAATAAATATGTTATTTACAAATTTAACAATAGTTGAGTACTGAAAATGTATTTCTTATTTAAGAATAACAAACTAATAAATATGTTATTTACAATTTGAATATAATTGACTACTGAAAATGTATTTCTTATTTAAGAATAACAAACTAATAAATATGTTATTTAAAATTTAAATATAATTGACTACTGAAAATGTATTTCTTATTTAAGAATAACAAACTAATAAATATGTTATTTACAAATTTAACAATAGTTGACTACTGAAAATGTATTTCTTATTTAAGAATAACAAACTAATAAATATGTTATTTACAAATTTAACAATAGTTGACTACTGAAAATGTATTTCTTATTTAAGAATAACAAACTAATAAATATGTTATTTACAATTTAAATATAATTGACTACTGAAAATGTATTTCTTATTTAAGAATAACAAACTAATAAATATGTTATTTACAATTTAAATATAATTGACTACTGAAAATGTATTTCTTATTTAAGAATAACAAACTAATAAATATGTTATTTACAATTTAAATATAATTGACTACTGAAAATGTATTTCTTATTTAAGAATAACAAACTAATAAATATGTTATTTACAATTTAAATATAATTGACTACTGAAAATGTATTTCTTATTTAAGAATAACAAACTAATAAATATGTTATTTACAATTTAAATATAATTGACTACTGAAAATGTATTTCTTATTTAAGAATAACAAACTAATAAATATGTTATTTACAATTTAAATATAATTGACTACTGAAAATGTATTTCTTATTTAAGAATAACAAACTAATAAATATGTTATTTACAATTTAAATATAATTGACTACTGAAAATGTATTTCTTATTTAAGAATAACAAACTAATAAATATGTTATTTACAAATTTAACAATAGTTGAGTACTGAAAATGTATTTCTTATTTAAGAATAACAAACTAATAAATATGTTATTTACAATTTAAATATAATTGACTACTGAAAATGTATTTCTTATTTAAGAATAACAAACTAATAAATATGTTATTTACAATTTAAATATAATTGACTACTGAAAATGTATTTCTTATTTAAGAATAACAAACTAATAAATATGTTATTTACAAATTTACAATAGTTGACTACTGAAAATGTAATTCTTATTTAAGAATAACAAACTAATAAATATGTTATTTACAATTTAAATATAATTGACTACTGAAAATGTAATTCTTATTTAAGAATAACAAACTAATAAATATGTTATTTACAATTTAAATATAATTGACTACTGAAAATGTAATTCTTATTTAAGAATAACAAACTAATAAATATGTTATTTACAATTTAAATATAATTGACTACTGAAAATGTATTTCTTATTTAAGAATAACAAACTAATAAATATGTTATTTACAATTTAAATATAATTGACTACTGAAAATGTATTTCTTATTTAAGAATAACAAACTAATAAATATGTTATTTACAAATTTAACAATAGTTGACTACTGAAAATGTATTTCTTATTTAAGAATAACAAACTAATAAATATGTTATTTACAAATTTACAATAGTTGACTACTGAAAATGTAATTCTTATTTAAGAATAACAAACTAATAAATATGTTATTTACAAATTTAACAATAGTTGAGTACTGAAAATGTATTTCTTATTTAAGAATAACAAACTAATAAATATGTTATTTACAATTTAAATATAATTGACTACTGAAAATGTAATTCTTATTTAAGAATAACAAACTAATAAATATGTTATTTACAATTTAAATATAATTGACTACTGAAAATGTATTTCTTATTTAAGAATAACAAACTAATAAATATGTTATTTACAAATTTAACAATAGTTGAGTACTGAAAATGTATTTCTTATTTAAGAATAACAAACTAATAAATATGTTATTTACAATTTAAATATAATTGACTACTGAAAATGTATTTCTTATTTAAGAATAACAAACTAATAAATATGTTATTTACAAATTTACAATAGTTGACTACTGAAAATGTAATTCTTATTTAAGAATAACAAACTAATAAATATGTTATTTACAAATTTAACAATAGTTGAGTACTGAAAATGTATTTCTTATTTAAGAATAACAAACTAATAAATATGTTATTTACAATTTAAATATAATTGACTACTGAAAATGTATTTCTTATTTAAGAATAACAAACTAATAAATATGTTATTTACAATTTAAATATAATTGACTACTGAAAATGTATTTCTTATTTAAGAATAACAAACTAATAAATATGTTATTTACAAATTTAACAATAGTTGACTACTGAAAATGTAATTCTTATTTAAGAATAACAAACTAATAAATATGTTATTTACAAATTTACAATAGTTGACTACTGAAAATGTAATTCTTATTTAAGAATAACAAACTAATAAATATGTTATTTACAAATTTAACAATAGTTGACTACTGAAAGTGTATTTCTTATTTAAGAATAACAAACTAATAAATATGTTATTTATCAATTTAACAATAGTTGACTACTGAAAATGTATTTCTTATTTAAGAATAACAAACTAATAAATATGTTATTTACAATTTAAATATAATTGACTACTGAAAATGTATTTCTTATTTAAGAATAACAAACTAATAAATATGTTATTTACAAATTTAACAATAGTTGACTACTGAAAATGTAATTCTTATTTAAGAATAACAAACTAATAAATATGTTATTTACAAATTTAACAATAGTTGAGTACTGAAAATGTATTTCTTATTTAAGAATAACAAACTAATAAATATGTTATTTACAATTTAAATATAATTGACTACTGAAAATGTATTTCTTATTTAAGAATAACAAACTAATAAATATGTTATTTACAATTTAAATATAATTGACTACTGAAAATGTATTTCTTATTTAAGAATAACAAACTAATAAATATGTTATTTACAATTTAAATATAATTGACTACTGAAAATGTATTTCTTATTTAAGAATAACAAACTAATAAATATGTTATTTACAATTTAAATATAATTGACTACTGAAAATGTATTTCTTATTTAAGAATAACAAACTAATAAATATGTTATTTACAATTTAAATATAATTGACTACTGAAAATGTATTTCTTATTTAAGAATAACAAACTAATAAATATGTTATTTACAATTTAAATATAATTGACTACTGAAAATGTATTTCTTATTTAAGAATAACAAACTAATAAATATGTTATTTACAATTTAAATATAATTGACTACTGAAAATGTATTTCTTATTTAAGAATAACAAACTAATAAATATGTTATTTACAAATTTACAATAGTTGACTACTGAAAATGTAATTCTTATTTAAGAATAACAAACTAATAAATATGTTATTTACAAATTTAACAATAGTTGAGTACTGAAAATGTATTTCTTATTTAAGAATAACAAACTAATAAATATGTTATTTACAATTTAAATATAATTGACTACTGAAAATGTATTTCTTATTTAAGAATAACAAACTAATAAATATGTTATTTACAATTTAAATATAATTGACTACTGAAAATGTATTTCTTATTTAAGAATAACAAACTAATAAATATGTTATTTACAAATTTAACAATAGTTGACTACTGAAAATGTAATTCTTATTTAAGAATAACAAACTAATAAATATGTTATTTACAAATTTACAATAGTTGACTACTGAAAATGTAATTCTTATTTAAGAATAACAAACTAATAAATATGTTATTTACAAATTTAACAATAGTTGACTACTGAAAGTGTATTTCTTATTTAAGAATAACAAACTAATAAATATGTTATTTATCAATTTAACAATAGTTGACTACTGAAAATGTATTTCTTATTTAAGAATAACAAACTAATAAATATGTTATTTACAATTTAAATATAATTGACTACTGAAAATGTATTTCTTATTTAAGAATAACAAACTAATAAATATGTTATTTACAAATTTAACAATAGTTGACTACTGAAAATGTAATTCTTATTTAAGAATAACAAACTAATAAATATGTTATTTACAAATTTAACAATAGTTGAGTACTGAAAATGTATTTCTTATTTAAGAATAACAAACTAATAAATATGTTATTTACAATTTAAATATAATTGACTACTGAAAATGTATTTCTTATTTAAGAATAACAAACTAATAAATATGTTATTTACAATTTAAATATAATTGACTACTGAAAATGTATTTCTTATTTAAGAATAACAAACTAATAAATATGTTATTTACAATTTAAATATAATTGACTACTGAAAATGTATTTCTTATTTAAGAATAACAAACTAATAAATATGTTATTTACAATTTAAATATAATTGACTACTGAAAATGTATTTCTTATTTAAGAATAACAAACTAATAAATATGTTATTTACAATTTAAATATAATTGACTACTGAAAATGTATTTCTTATTTAAGAATAACAAACTAATAAATATGTTATTTACAATTTAAATATAATTGACTACTGAAAATGTATTTCTTATTTAAGAATAACAAACTAATAAATATGTTATTTACAATTTAAATATAATTGACTACTGAAAATGTATTTCTTATTTAAGAATAACAAACTAATAAATATGTTATTTACAATTTAAATATAATTGACTACTGAAAATGTATTTCTTATTTAAGAATAACAAACTAATAAATATGTTATTTACAAATTTAACAATAGTTGAGTACTGAAAATGTATTTCTTATTTAAGAATAACAAACTAATAAATATGTTATTTACAATTTAAATATAATTGACTACTGAAAATGTATTTCTTATTTAAGAATAACAAACTAATAAATATGTTATTTACAATTTAAATATAATTGACTACTGAAAATGTATTTCTTATTTAAGAATAACAAACTAATAAATATGTTATTTACAAATTTACAATAGTTGACTACTGAAAATGTAATTCTTATTTAAGAATAACAAACTAATAAATATGTTATTTACAATTTAAATATAATTGACTACTGAAAATGTAATTCTTATTTAAGAATAACAAACTAATAAATATGTTATTTACAATTTAAATATAATTGACTACTGAAAATGTAATTCTTATTTAAGAATAACAAACTAATAAATATGTTATTTACAATTTAAATATAATTGACTACTGAAAATGTATTTCTTATTTAAGAATAACAAACTAATAAATATGTTATTTACAATTTAAATATAATTGACTACTGAAAATGTATTTCTTATTTAAGAATAACAAACTAATAAATATGTTATTTACAAATTTAACAATAGTTGACTACTGAAAATGTATTTCTTATTTAAGAATAACAAACTAATAAATATGTTATTTACAAATTTACAATAGTTGACTACTGAAAATGTAATTCTTATTTAAGAATAACAAACTAATAAATATGTTATTTACAAATTTAACAATAGTTGAGTACTGAAAATGTATTTCTTATTTAAGAATAACAAACTAATAAATATGTTATTTACAATTTAAATATAATTGACTACTGAAAATGTAATTCTTATTTAAGAATAACAAACTAATAAATATGTTATTTACAATTTAAATATAATTGACTACTGAAAATGTATTTCTTATTTAAGAATAACAAACTAATAAATATGTTATTTACAAATTTAACAATAGTTGAGTACTGAAAATGTATTTCTTATTTAAGAATAACAAACTAATAAATATGTTATTTACAATTTAAATATAATTGACTACTGAAAATGTATTTCTTATTTAAGAATAACAAACTAATAAATATGTTATTTACAAATTTACAATAGTTGACTACTGAAAATGTAATTCTTATTTAAGAATAACAAACTAATAAATATGTTATTTACAAATTTAACAATAGTTGAGTACTGAAAATGTATTTCTTATTTAAGAATAACAAACTAATAAATATGTTATTTACAATTTAAATATAATTGACTACTGAAAATGTATTTCTTATTTAAGAATAACAAACTAATAAATATGTTATGTACAATTTAAATATAATTGACTACTGAAAATGTATTTCTTATTTAAGAATAACAAACTAATAAATATGTTATTTACAAATTTAACAATAGTTGACTACTGAAAATGTAATTCTTATTTAAGAATAACAAACTAATAAATATGTTATTTACAAATTTACAATAGTTGACTACTGAAAATGTAATTCTTATTTAAGAATAACAAACTAATAAATATGTTATTTACAAATTTAACAATAGTTGACTACTGAAAGTGTATTTCTTATTTAAGAATAACAAACTAATAAATATGTTATTTATCAATTTAACAATAGTTGACTACTGAAAATGTATTTCTTATTTAAGAATAACAAACTAATAAATATGTTATTTACAATTTAAATATAATTGACTACTGAAAATGTATTTCTTATTTAAGAATAACAAACTAATAAATATGTTATTTACAAATTTAACAATAGTTGACTACTGAAAATGTAATTCTTATTTAAGAATAACAAACTAATAAATATGTTATTTACAAATTTAACAATAGTTGACTACTGAAAATGTATTTCTTATTTAAGAATAACAAACTAATAAATATGTTATTTACAATTTAAATATAATTGACTACTGAAAATGTATTTCTTATTTAAGAATAACAAACTAATAAATATGTTATTTACAATTTAAATATAATTGACTACTGAAAATGTATTTCTTATTTAAGAATAACAAACTAATAAATATGTTATTTACAATTTAAATATAATTGACTACTGAAAATGTATTTCTTATTTAAGAATAACAAACTAATAAATATGTTATTTACAATTTAAATATAATTGACTACTGAAAATGTATTTCTTATTTAAGAATAACAAACTAATAAATATGTTATTTACAATTTAAATATAATTGACTACTGAAAATGTATTTCTTATTTAAGAATAACAAACTAATAAATATGTTATTTACAAATTTAACAATAGTTGACTACTGAAAATGTATTTCTTATTTAAGAATAACAAACTAATAAATATGTTATTTACAATTTAACAATAGTTGAGTACTGAAAATGTATTTCTTATTTAAGAATAACAAACTAATAAATATGTTATTTACAATTTAAATATAATTGACTACTGAAAATGTATTTCTTATTTAAGAATAACAAACTAATAAATATGTTATTTACAATTTAAATATAATTGACTACTGAAAATGTATTTCTTATTTAAGAATAACAAACTAATAAATATGTTATTTACAAATTTAACAATAGTTGACTACTGAAAATGTATTTCTTATTTAAGAATAACAAACTAATAAATATGTTATTTACAATTTAACAATAGTTGAGTACTGAAAATGTATTTCTTATTTAAGAATAACAAACTAATAAATATGTTATTTACAATTTAAATATAATTGACTACTGAAAATGTATTTCTTATTTAAGAATAACAAACTAATAAATATGTTATTTACAATTTAAATATAATTGACTACTGAAAATGTATTTCTTATTTAAGAATAACAAACTAATAAATATGTTATTTACAAATTTACAATAGTTGACTACTGAAAATGTAATTCTTATTTAAGAATAACAAACTAATAAATATGTTATTTACAAATTTAACAATAGTTGAGTACTGAAAATGTATTTCTTATTTAAGAATAACAAACTAATAAATATGTTATTTACAATTTGAATATAATTGACTACTGAAAATGTATTTCTTATTTAAGAATAACAAACTAATAAATATGTTATTTAAAATTTAAATATAATTGACTACTGAAAATGTATTTCTTATTTAAGAATAACAAACTAATAAATATGTTATTTACAAATTTAACAATAGTTGACTACTGAAAATGTATTTCTTATTTAAGAATAACAAACTAATAAATATGTTATTTACAAATTTAACAATAGTTGAGTACTGAAAATGTATTTCTTATTTAAGAATAACAAACTAATAAATATGTTATTTACAAATTTAACAATAGTTGAGTACTGAAAATGTATTTCTTATTTAAGAATAACAAACTAATAAATATGTTATTTACAATTTAAATATAATTGACTACTGAAAATGTATTTCTTATTTAAGAATAACAAACTAATAAATATGTTATTTACAATTTAAATATAATTGACTACTGAAAATGTAATTCTTATTTAAGAATAACAAACTAATAAATATGTTATTTACAATTTAAATATAATTGACTACTGAAAATGTATTTCTTATTTAAGAATAACAAACTAATAAATATGTTATTTACAATTTAAATATAATTGACTACTGAAAATGTATTTCTTATTTAAGAATAACAAACTAATAAATATGTTATTTACAATTTAAATATAATTGACTACTGAAAATGTATTTCTTATTTAAGAATAACAAACTAATAAATATGTTATTTACAAATTTAACAATAGTTGACTACTGAAAATGTATTTCTTATTTAAGAATAACAAACTAATAAATATGTTATTTACAATTTAAATATAATTGACTACTGAAAATGTATTTCTTATTTAAGAATAACAAACTAATAAATATGTTATTTACAATTTAAATATAATTGACTACTGAAAATGTATTTCTTATTTAAGAATAACAAACTAATAAATATGTTATTTACAATTTAAATATAATTGACTACTGAAAATGTATTTCTTATTTAAGAATAACAAACTAATAAATATGTTATTTACAAATTTAACAATAGTTGAGTACTGAAAATGTATTTCTTATTTAAGAATAACAAACTAATAAATATGTTATTTACAATTTAAATATAATTGACTACTGAAAATGTATTTCTTATTTAAGAATAACAAACTAATAAATATGTTATTTACAATTTAAATATAATTGACTACTGAAAATGTATTTCTTATTTAAGAATAACAAACTAATAAATATGTTATTTACAATTTAAATATAATTGACTACTGAAAATGTATTTCTTATTTAAGAATAACAAACTAATAAATATGTTATTTACAAATTTAAATATAATTGACTACTGAAAATGTATTTCTTATTTAAGAATAACAAACTAATAAATATGTTATTTACAATTTAAATATAATTGACTACTGAAAATGTATTTCTTATTTAAGAATAACAAACTAATAAATATGTTATTTACAAATTTAACAATAGTTGACTACTGAAAATGTATTTCTTATTTAAGAATAACAAACTAATAAATATGTTATTTACAATTTAAATATAATTGACTACTGAAAATGTATTTCTTATTTAAGAATAACAAACTAATAAATATGTTATTTACAATTTAAATATAATTGACTACTGAAAATGTATTTCTTATTTAAGAATAACAAACTAATAAATATGTTATTTACAAATTTACAATAGTTGACTACTGAAAATGTAATTCTTATTTAAGAATAACAAACTAATAAATATGTTATTTACAATTTAAATATAATTGACTACTGAAAATGTAATTCTTATTTAAGAATAACAAACTAATAGATATGTTATTTACAATTTAAATATAATTGACTACTGAAAATGTAATTCTTATTTAAGAATAACAAACTAATAAATATGTTATTTACAATTTAAATATAATTGACTACTGAAAATGTATTTCTTATTTAAGAATAACAAACTAATAAATATGTTATTTACAATTTAAATATAATTGACTACTGAAAATGTATTTCTTATTTAAGAATAACAAACTAATAAATATGTTATTTACAATTTAAATATAATTGACTACTGAAAATGTATTTCTTATTTAAGAATAACAAACTAATAAATATGTTATTTACAAATTTAACAATAGTTGACTACTGAAAATGTATTTCTTATTTAAGAATAACAAACTAATAAATATGTTATTTACAATTTAAATATAATTGACTACTGAAAATGTATTTCTTATTTAAGAATAACAAACTAATAAATATGTTATTTACAATTTAAATATAATTGACTACTGAAAATGTATTTCTTATTTAAGAATAACAAACTAATAAATATGTTATTTACAATTTAAATATAATTGACTACTGAAAATGTATTTCTTATTTAAGAATAACAAACTAATAAATATGTTATTTACAATTTAAATATAATTGACTACTGAAAATGTATTTCTTATTTAAGAATAACAAACTAATAAATATGTTATTTACAATTTAAATATAATTGACTACTGAAAATGTATTTCTTATTTAAGAATAACAAACTAATAAATATGTTATTTACAATTTAAATATAATTGACTACTGAAAATGTATTTCTTATTTAAGAATAACAAACTAATAAATATGTTATTTACAATTTAAATATAATTGACTACTGAAAATGTATTTCTTATTTAAGAATAACAAACTAATAAATATGTTATTTACAAATTTAACAATAGTTGAGTACTGAAAATGTATTTCTTATTTAAGAATAACAAACTAATAAATATGTTATTTACAATTTAAATATAATTGACTACTGAAAATGTATTTCTTATTTAAGAATAACAAACTAATAAATATGTTATTTACAATTTAAATATAATTGACTACTGAAAATGTATTTCTTATTTAAGAATAACAAACTAATAAATATGTTATTTACAAATTTACAATAGTTGACTACTGAAAATGTAATTCTTATTTAAGAATAACAAACTAATAAATATGTTATTTACAATTTAAATATAATTGACTACTGAAAATGTAATTCTTATTTAAGAATAACAAACTAATAAATATGTTATTTACAATTTAAATATAATTGACTACTGAAAATGTAATTCTTATTTAAGAATAACAAACTAATAAATATGTTATTTACAAATTTACAATAGTTGACTACTGAAAATGTAATTCTTATTTAAGAATAACAAACTAATAAATATGTTATTTACAAATTTAACAATAGTTGAGTACTGAAAATGTATTTCTTATTTAAGAATAACAAACTAATAAATATGTTATTTACAATTTAAATATAATTGACTACTGAAAATGTAATTCTTATTTAAGAATAACAAACTAATAAATATGTTGTTTACAATTTAAATATAATTGACTACTGAAAATGTATTTCTTATTTAAGAATAACAAACTAATAAATATGTTATTTACAAATTTAACAATAGTTGAGTACTGAAAATGTATTTCTTATTTAAGAATAACAAACTAATAAATATGTTATTTACAATTTAAATATAATTGACTACTGAAAATGTATTTCTTATTTAAGAATAACAAACTAATAAATATGTTATTTACAAATTTACAATAGTTGACTACTGAAAATGTAATTCTTATTTAAGAATAACAAACTAATAAATATGTTATTTACAAATTTAACAATAGTTGAGTACTGAAAATGTATTTCTTATTTAAGAATAACAAACTAATAAATATGTTATTTACAATTTAAATATAATTGACTACTGAAAATGTATTTCTTATTTAAGAATAACAAACTAATAAATATGTTATTTACAATTTAACAATAGTTGACTACTGAAAATGTAATTCTTATTTAAGAATAACAAACTAATAAATATGTTATTTACAAATTTAACAATAGTTGACTACTGAAAATGTATTTCTTATTTAAGAATAACAAACTAATAAATATGTTATTTACAATTTAAATATAATTGACTACTGAAAATGTATTTCTTATTTAAGAATAACAAACTAATAAATATGTTATTTACAATTTAAATATAATTGACTACTGAAAATGTATTTCTTATTTAAGAATAACAAACTAATAAATATGTTATTTACAATTTAAATATAATTGACTACTGAAAATGTATTTCTTATTTAAGAATAACAAACTAATAAATATGTTATTTACAATTTAAATATAATTGACTACTGAAAATGTATTTCTTATTTAAGAATAACAAACTAATAAATATGTTATTTACAATTTAAATATAATTGACTACTGAAAATGTATTTCTTATTTAAGAATAACAAACTAATAAATATGTTATTTACAAATTTAACAATAGTTGACTACTGAAAATGTATTTCTTATTTAAGAATAACAAACTAATAAATATGTTATTTACAATTTAACAATAGTTGAGTACTGAAAATGTATTTCTTATTTAAGAATAACAAACTAATAAATATGTTATTTACAATTTAAATATAATTGACTACTGAAAATGTATTTCTTATTTAAGAATAACAAACTAATAAATATGTTATTTACAATTTAAATATAATTGACTACTGAAAATGTATTTCTTATTTAAGAATAACAAACTAATAAATATGTTATTTACAAATTTAACAATAGTTGACTACTGAAAATGTATTTCTTATTTAAGAATAACAAACTAATAAATATGTTATTTACAAATTTACAATAGTTGTCTACTGAAAATGTAATTCTTATTTAAGAATAACAAACTAATAAATATGTTATTTACAAATTTAACAATAGTTGAGTACTGAAAATGTATTTCTTATTTAAGAATAACAAACTAATAAATATGTTATTTACAATTTGAATATAATTGACTACTGAAAATGTATTTCTTATTTAAGAATAACAAACTAATAAATATGTTATTTAAAATTTAAATATAATTGACTACTGAAAATGTATTTCTTATTTAAGAATAACAAACTAATAAATATGTTATTTACAAATTTAACAATAGTTGACTACTGAAAATGTATTTCTTATTTAAGAATAACAAACTAATAAATATGTTATTTACATATTTAACAATAGTTGAGTACTGAAAATGTATTTCTTATTTAAGAATAACAAACTAATAAATATGTTATTTACAAATTTAACAATAGTTGAGTACTGAAAATGTATTTCTTATTTAAGAATAACAAACTAATAAATATGTTATTTACAATTTAAATATAATTGACTACTGAAAATGTATTTCTTATTTAAGAATAACAAACTAATAAATATGTTATTTACAATTTAAATATAATTGACTACTGAAAATGTAATTCTTATTTAAGAATAACAAACTAATAAATATGTTATTTACAATTTAAATATAATTGACTACTGAAAATGTATTTCTTATTTAAGAATAACAAACTAATAAATATGTTATTTACAATTTAAATATAATTGACTACTGAAAATGTATTTCTTATTTAAGAATAACAAACTAATAAATATGTTATTTACAATTTAAATATAATTGACTACTGAAAATGTATTTCTTATTTAAGAATAACAAACTAATAAATATGTTATTTACAAATTTAACAATAGTTGACTACTGAAAATGTATTTCTTATTTAAGAATAACAAACTAATAAATATGTTATTTACAATTTAAATATAATTGACTACTGAAAATGTATTTCTTATTTAAGAATAACAAACTAATAAATATGTTATTTACAATTTAAATATAATTGACTACTGAAAATGTATTTCTTATTTAAGAATAACAAACTAATAAATATGTTATTTACAATTTAAATATAATTGACTACTGAAAATGTATTTCTTATTTAAGAATAACAAACTAATAAATATGTTATTTACAAATTTAACAATAGTTGAGTACTGAAAATGTATTTCTTATTTAAGAATAACAAACTAATAAATATGTTATTTACAATTTAAATATAATTGACTACTGAAAATGTATTTCTTATTTAAGAATAACAAACTAATAAATATGTTATTTACAATTTAAATATAATTGACTACTGAAAATGTATTTCTTATTTAAGAATAACAAACTAATAAATATGTTATTTACAATTTAAATATAATTGACTACTGAAAATGTATTTCTTATTTAAGAATAACAAACTAATAAATATGTTATTTACAAATTTAAATATAATTGACTACTGAAAATGTATTTCTTATTTAAGAATAACAAACTAATAAATATGTTATTTACAATTTAAATATAATTGACTACTGAAAATGTATTTCTTATTTAAGAATAACAAACTAATAAATATGTTATTTACAAATTTAACAATAGTTGACTACTGAAAATGTATTTCTTATTTAAGAATAACAAACTAATAAATATGTTATTTACAATTTAAATATAATTGACTACTGAAAATGTATTTCTTATTTAAGAATAACAAACTAATAAATATGTTATTTACAATTTAAATATAATTGACTACTGAAAATGTATTTCTTATTTAAGAATAACAAACTAATAAATATGTTATTTACAAATTTACAATAGTTGACTACTGAAAATGTAATTCTTATTTAAGAATAACAAACTAATAAATATGTTATTTACAATTTAAATATAATTGACTACTGAAAATGTAATTCTTATTTAAGAATAACAAACTAATAAATATGTTATTTACAATTTAAATATAATTGACTACTGAAAATGTAATTCTTATTTAAGAATAACAAACTAATAAATATGTTATTTACAATTTAAATATAATTGACTACTGAAAATGTATTTCTTATTTAAGAATAACAAACTAATAAATATGTTATTTACAATTTAAATATAATTGACTACTGAAAATGTATTTCTTATTTAAGAATAACAAACTAATAAATATGTTATTTACAATTTAAATATAATTGACTACTGAAAATGTATTTCTTATTTAAGAATAACAAACTAATAAATATGTTATTTACAAATTTAACAATAGTTGACTACTGAAAATGTATTTCTTATTTAAGAATAACAAACTAATAAATATGTTATTTACAATTTAAATATAATTGACTACTGAAAATGTATTTCTTATTTAAGAATAACAAACTAATAAATATGTTATTTACAATTTAAATATAATTGACTACTGAAAATGTATTTCTTATTTAAGAATAACAAACTAATAAATATGTTATTTACAATTTAAATATAATTGACTACTGAAAATGTATTTCTTATTTAAGAATAACAAACTAATAAATATGTTATTTACAATTTAAATATAATTGACTACTGAAAATGTATTTCTTATTTAAGAATAACAAACTAATAAATATGTTATTTACAATTTAAATATAATTGACTACTGAAAATGTATTTCTTATTTAAGAATAACAAACTAATAAATATGTTATTTACAATTTAAATATAATTGACTACTGAAAATGTATTTCTTATTTAAGAATAACAAACTAATAAATATGTTATTTACAATTTAAATATAATTGACTACTGAAAATGTATTTCTTATTTAAGAATAACAAACTAATAAATATGTTATTTACAAATTTAACAATAGTTGAGTACTGAAAATGTATTTCTTATTTAAGAATAACAAACTAATAAATATGTTATTTACAATTTAAATATAATTGACTACTGAAAATGTATTTCTTATTTAAGAATAACAAACTAATAAATATGTTATTTACAATTTAAATATAATTGACTACTGAAAATGTATTTCTTATTTAAGAATAACAAACTAATAAATATGTTATTTACAAATTTACAATAGTTGACTACTGAAAATGTAATTCTTATTTAAGAATAACAAACTAATAAATATGTTATTTACAATTTAAATATAATTGACTACTGAAAATGTAATTCTTATTTAAGAATAACAAACTAATAAATATGTTATTTACAATTTAAATATAATTGACTACTGAAAATGTAATTCTTATTTAAGAATAACAAACTAATAAATATGTTATTTACAAATTTACAATAGTTGACTACTGAAAATGTAATTCTTATTTAAGAATAACAAACTAATAAATATGTTATTTACAAATTTAACAATAGTTGAGTACTGAAAATGTATTTCTTATTTAAGAATAACAAACTAATAAATATGTTATTTACAATTTAAATATAATTGACTACTGAAAATGTAATTCTTATTTAAGAATAACAAACTAATAAATATGTTGTTTACAATTTAAATATAATTGACTACTGAAAATGTATTTCTTATTTAAGAATAACAAACTAATAAATATGTTATTTACAAATTTAACAATAGTTGAGTACTGAAAATGTATTTCTTATTTAAGAATAACAAACTAATAAATATGTTATTTACAATTTAAATATAATTGACTACTGAAAATGTATTTCTTATTTAAGAATAACAAACTAATAAATATGTTATTTACAAATTTACAATAGTTGACTACTGAAAATGTAATTCTTATTTAAGAATAACAAACTAATAAATATGTTATTTACAAATTTAACAATAGTTGAGTACTGAAAATGTATTTCTTATTTAAGAATAACAAACTAATAAATATGTTATTTACAATTTAAATATAATTGACTACTGAAAATGTATTTCTTATTTAAGAATAACAAACTAATAAATATGTTATTTACAATTTAAATATAATTGACTACTGAAAATGTATTTCTTATTTAAGAATAACAAACTAATAAATATGTTATTTACAAATTTAACAATAGTTGACTACTGAAAATGTAATTCTTATTTAAGAATAACAAACTAATAAATATGTTATTTACAAATTTACAATAGTTGACTACTGAAAATGTAATTCTTATTTAAGAATAACAAACTAATAAATATGTTATTTACAAATTTAACAATAGTTGACTACTGAAAATGTATTTCTTATTTAAGAATAACAAACTAATAAATATGTTATTTATCAATTTAACAATAGTTGACTACTGAAAATGTATTTCTTATTTAAGAATAACAAACTAATAAATATGTTATTTACAATTTAAATATAATTGACTACTGAAAATGTATTTATTATTTAAGAATAACAAACTAATAAATATGTTATTTACAAATTTAACAATAGTTGACGACTGAAAATGTAATTCTTATTTAAGAATAACAAACTAATAAATATGTTATTTACAAATTTAACAATAGTTGACTACTGAAAATGTATTTCTTATTTAAGAATAACAAACTAATAAATATGTTATTTACAATTTAAATATAATTGACTACTGAAAATGTATTTCTTATTTAAGAATAACAAACTAATAAATATGTTATTTACAATTTAAATATAATTGACTACTGAAAATGTATTTCTTATTTAAGAATAACAAACTAATAAATATGTTATTTACAATTTAAATATAATTGACTACTGAAAATGTATTTCTTATTTAAGAATAACAAACTAATAAATATGTTATTTACAATTTAAATATAATTGACTACTGAAAATGTATTTCTTATTTAAGAATAACAAACTAATAAATATGTTATTTACAATTTAAATATAATTGACTACTGAAAATGTATTTCTTATTTAAGAATAACAAACTAATAAATATGTTATTTACAAATTTAACAATAGTTGACTACTGAAAATGTATTTCTTATTTAAGAATAACAAACTAATAAATATGTTATTTACAATTTAAATATAATTGACTACTGAAAATGTATTTCTTATTTAAGAATAACAAACTAATAAATATGTTATTTACAATTTAAATATAATTGACTACTGAAAATGTATTTCTTATTTAAGAATAACAAACTAATAAATATGTTATTTACAATTTAAATATAATTGACTACTGAAAATGTATTTCTTATTTAAGAATAACAAACTAATAAATATGTTATTTACAATTTAAATATAATTGACTACTGAAAATGTATTTCTTATTTAAGAATAACAAACTAATAAATATGTTATTTACAAATTTAACAATAGTTGAGTACTGAAAATGTATTTCTTATTTAAGAATAACAAACTAATAAATATGTTATTTACAATTTAAATATAATTGACTACTGAAAATGTATTTCTTATTTAAGAATAACAAACTAATAAATATGTTATTTACAATTTAAATATAATTGACTACTGAAAATGTATTTCTTATTTAAGAATAACAAACTAATAAATATGTTATTTACAATTTAAATATAATTGACTACTGAAAATGTATTTCTTATTTAAGAATAACAAACTAATAAATATGTTATTTACAAATTTAACAATAGTTGACTACTGAAAATGTATTTCTTATTTAAGAATAACAAACTAATAAATATGTTATTTACAAATTTACAATAGTTGACTACTGAAAATGTAATTCTTATTTAAGAATAACAAACTAATAAATATGTTATTTACAAATTTAACAATAGTTGAGTACTGAAAATGTATTTCTTATTTAAGAATAACAAACTAATAAATATGTTATTTACAATTTAAATATAATTGACTACTGAAAATGTATTTCTTATTTAAGAATAACAAACTAATAAATATGTTATTTACAATTTAAATATAATTGACTACTGAAAATGTATTTCTTATTTAAGAATAACAAACTAATAAATATGTTATTTACAAATTTAACAATAGTTGACTACTGAAAATGTATTTCTTATTTAAGAATAACAAACTAATAAATATGTTATTTACAAATTTAACAATAGTTGAGTACTGAAAATGTATTTCTTATTTAAGAATAACAAACTAATAAATATGTTATTTACAAATTTAACAATAGTTGAGTACTGAAAATGTATTT
Source organism: Euprymna scolopes (assembly GCF_053919585.1). NCBI lineage: Eukaryota > Metazoa > Mollusca > Cephalopoda > Sepiida > Sepiolidae > Euprymna > Euprymna scolopes. The sequence continues at coordinate 22,116,928 of NC_136496.1, read as the reverse complement.
CTTATTTAAGAATAACAAACTAATAAATATGTTATTTACAATTTAAATATAATTGACTACTGAAAATGTATTTCTTATTTAAGAATAACAAACTAATAAATATGTTATTTACAATTTAAATATAATTGACTACTGAAAATGTAATTCTTATTTAAGAATAACAAACTAATAAATATGTTATTTACAAATTTAACAATAGTTGAGTACTGAAAATGTATTTCTTATTTAAGAATAACAAACTAATAAATATGTTATTTACAATTTAAATATAATTGACTACTGAAAATGTATTTCTTATTTAAGAATAACAAACTAATAAATATGTTATTTACAATTTAAATATAATTGACTACTGAAAATGTATTTCTTATTTAAGAATAACAAACTAATAAATATGTTATTTACAAATTTAACAATAGTTGACTACTGAAAATGTATTTCTTATTTAAGAATAACAAACTAATAAATATGTTATTTACAAATTTAACAATAGTTGAGTACTGAAAATGTATTTCTTATTTAAGAATAACAAACTAATAAATATGTTATTTACAAATTTAACAATAGTTGACTACTGAAAATGTATTTCTTATTTAAGAATAACAAACTAATAAATATGTTATTTACAAATTTAACAATAGTTGAGTACTGAAAATGTATTTCTTATTTAAGAATAACAAACTAATAAATATGTTATTTACAATTTAAATATAATTGACTACTGAAAATGTATTTCTTATTTAAGAATAACAAACTAATAAATATGTTATTTACAATTTAAATATAATTGACTACTGAAAATGTATTTCTTATTTAAGAATAACAAACTAATAAATATGTTATTTACAAATTTAACAATAGTTGACTACTGAAAATGTATTTCTTATTTAAGAATAACAAACTAATAAATATGTTATTTACAAATTTAACAATAGTTGAGTACTGAAAATGTATTTCTTATTTAAGAATAACAAACTAATAAATATGTTATTTACAAATTTAACAATAGTTGAGTACTGAAAATGTATTTCTTATTTAAGAATAACAAACTAATAAATATGTTATTTACAATTTAAATATAATTGACTACTTAAAATGTATTTCTTATTTAAGAATAACAAACTAATAAATATGTTATTTACAATTTAAATATAATTGACTACTGAAAATGTAATTCTTATTTAAGAATAACAAACTAATAAATATGTTATTTACAAATTTAACAATAGTTGAGTACTGAAAATGTATTTCTTATTTAAGAATAACAAACTAATAAATATGTTATTTACAATTTAAATATAATTGACTACTGAAAATGTATTTCTTATTTAAGAATAACAAACTAATAAATATGTTATTTACAATTTAAATATAATTGACTACTGAAAATGTATTTCTTATTTAAGAATAACAAACTAATAAATATGTTATTTACAAATTTAACAATAGTTGAGTACTGAAAATGTATTTCTTATTTAAGAATAACAAACTAATAAATATGTTATTTACAAATTTAACAATAGTTGAGTACTGAAAATGTATTTCTTATTTAAGAATAACAAACTAATAAATATGTTATTTACAAATTTAACAATAGTTGAGTACTGAAAATGTATTTCTTATTTAAGAATAACAAACTAATAAATATGTTATTTACAATTTAAATATAATTGACTACTGAAAATGTATTTCTTATTTAAGAATAACAAACTAATAAATATGTTATTTACAATTTAAATATAATTGACTACTGAAAATGTATTTCTTATTTAAGAATAACAAACTAATAAATATGTTATTTACAAATTTAACAATAGTTGACTACTGAAAATGTATTTCTTATTTAAGAATAACAAACTAATAAATATGTTATTTACAAATTTACAATAGTTGACTACTGAAAATCTAATTCTTATTTAAGAATAACAAACTAATAAATATGTTATTTACAAATTTAACAATAGTTGAGTACTGAAAATGTATTTCTTATGTAAGAATAACAAGCTAATAAATATGTTATTTACAAATTTACAATAGTTGACTACTGAAAATGTAATTCTTATTTAAGAATAACAAACTAATAAATATGTTATTTACAATTTAAATATAATTGACAACTGAAAATGTATTTCTTATTTAAGAATAACAAACTAATAAATATGTTATTTACAAATTTAACAATAGTTGACTACTGAAAATGTATTTCTTATTTAAGAATAACAAACTAATAAATATGTTATTTACAAATTTAACAATAGTTGACTACTGAAAATGTATTTCTTATTTAAGAATAACAAACTAATAAATATGTTATTTACAAATTTAACAATAGTTGACTACTGAAAATGTATTTCTTATTTAAGAATAACAAACTAATAAATATGTTATTTACAATTTAAATATAATTGACTACTGAAAATGTATTTCTTATTTAAGAATAACAAACTAATAAATATGTTATTTACAAATTTAACAATAGTTGACTACTGAAAATGTATGTCTTATTTAAGAATAACAAACTAATAAATATGTTATTTACAAATTTAACAATAGTTGACTACTGAAAATGTATTTCTTATTTAAGAATAACAAACTAATAAATATGTTATTTACAAATTTAACAATAGTTGACTACTGAAAATGTATTTCTTATTTAAGAATAACAAACTAATAAATATGTTATTTACAAATTTAACAATAGTTGACTACTGAAAATGTATTTCTTATTTAAGAATAACAAACTAATAAATATGTTATTTACAAATTTAACAATAGTTGACTACTGAAAATGTATTTCTTATTTAAGAATAACAAACTAATAAATATGTTATTTACAATTTAAATATAATTGACTACTGAAAATGTATTTCTTATTTAAGAATAACAAACTAATAAATATGTTATTTACAAATTTAACAATAGTTGACTACTGAAAATGTATTTCTTATTTAAGAATAACAAACTAATAAATATGTTATTTACAAATTTAACAATAGTTGACTACTGAAAATGTATTTCTTATTTAAGAATAACAAACTAATAAATATGTTATTTACAAATTTAACAATAGTTGACTACTGAAAATGTATTTCTTATTTAAGAATAACAAACTAATAAATATGTTATTTACAAATTTAACAATAATTGATTACTGAAAATGTATTTCTTATTTAAGAATAACAAACTAATAAATATGTTATTTACAAATTTAACAATAGTTGACTACTGAAAATGTATTTCTTATTTAAGAATAACAAACTAATAAATATGTTATTTACAAATTTAACAATAGTTGACTACTGAAAATGTATTTCTTATTTAAGAATAACAAACTAATAAATATGTTATTTACAATTTAACAATAGTTGACTACTGAAAATGTATTTCTTATTTAAGAATAACAAACTAATAAATATGTTATTTACAAATTTAACAATAGTTGACTACTGAAAATGTATTTCTTATTTAAGAATAACAAACTAATAAATATGTTATTTACAAATTTAACAATAGTTGACTACTGAAAATGTATTTCTTATTTAAGAATAACAAACTAATAAATATGTTATTTACAAATTTAACAATAGTTGACTACTGAAAATGTATTTCTTATTTAAGAATAACAAACTAATAAATATGTTATTTACAAATTTAACAATAGTTGACTACTGAAAATGTATTTCTTATTTAAGAATAACAAACTAATAAATATGTTATTTACAAATTTAACAATAGTTGACTACTGAAAATGTATTTCTTATTTAAGAATAACAAACTAATAAATATGTTATTTACAAATTTAACAATAGTTGACTACTGAAAATGTATTTCTTATTTAAGAATAACAAACTAATAAATATGTTATTTACAAATTTAACAATAGTTGATTACTGAAAATGTATTTCTTATTTAAGAATAACAAACTAATAAATATGTTATTTACAAATTTAACAATAATTGATTACTGAAAATGTATTTCTTATTTAAGAATAACAAACTAATAAATATGTTATTTACAAATTTAACAATAGTTGATTACTGAAAATGTATTTCTTATTTAAGAATAACAAACTAATAAATATGTTATTTACAAATTTAACAATAGTTGACTACTGAAAATGTAATTCTTATTTAAGAATAACAAACTAATAAATATGTTATTTACAAATTTAACAATAGTTGACTACTGAAAATGTATTTCTTATTTAAGAATAACAAACTAATAAATATGTTATTTACAAATTTAACAATAGTTGACTACTGAAAATGTATTTCTTATTTAAGAATAACAAACTAATAAATATGTTATTTACAAATTTAACAATAATTGATTACTGAAAATGTATTTCTTATTTAAGAATAACAAACTAATAAATATGTTATTTACAAATTTAACAATAGTTGATTACTGAAAATGTATTTCTTATTTAAGAATAACAAACTAATAAATATGTTATTTACAAATTTAACAATAGTTGAGTACTGAAAATGTATTTCTTATTTAAGAATAACAAACTAATAAATATGTTATTTACAAATTTAACAATAGTTGACTACTGAAAATGTATTTCTTATTTAAGAATAACAAACTAATAAATATGTTATTTACAAATTTAACAATAGTTGACTACTTAAAATGTATTTCTTATTAAAGAATAACAAACTAATAAATATGTTATTTACAAATTTAACAATAGTTGATTACTGAAAATGTATTTCTTATTTAAGAATAACAAACTAATAAATATGTTATTTACAAATTTAACAATAATTGATTACTGAAAATGTATTTCTTATTTAAGAATAACAAACTAATAAATATGTTATTTACAAATTTAACAATAGTTGATTACTGAAAATGTATTTCTTATTTAAGAATAACAAACTAATAAATATGTTATTTACAAATTTAACAATAATTGATTACTGAAAATGTATTTCTTATTTAAGAATAACAAACTAATAAATATGTTGTTTACAAATTTAACAATAGTTGATTACTGAAAATGTATTTCTTATTTAAGAATAACAAACTAATAAATATGTTATTTACAAATTTAACAATAGTTGAGTACTGAAAATGTATTTCTTATTTAAGAATAACAAACTAATAAATATGTTATTTACAAATTTAACAATAGTTGACTACTGAAAATGTATTTCTTATTTAAGAATAACAAACTAATAAATATGTTATTTACAAATTTTACAATAGTTGACTACTGAAAATGTATTTCTCATTTAAGAATAACAAACTAATAAATATGTTATTTACAAATTTAACAATAGTTGACTACTGAAAACGTATTTCTTATTTAAGAATAACAAACTAATAAATATGTTATTTACAAATTTAACAATAGTTGACTACTGAAAATGTATTTCTTATTTAAGAATAACAAACTAATAAATATGTTATTTACAAATTTTACAATAGTTGACTACTGAAAATGTATTTCTTATTTAAGAATAACAAACTAATAAATATGTTATTTACAAATTTAACAATAGTTGACTACTGAAAATGTATTTCTTATTTAAGAATAACAAACTAATAAATATGTTATTTACAAATTTAACAATAATTGATTACTGAAAATGTATTTCTTATTTAAGAATAACAAACTAATAAATATGTTATTTACAAATTTAACAATAGTTGACTACTGAAAATGTATTTCTTATTTAAGAATAACAAACTAATAAATATGTTATTTACAAATTTAACAATAGTTGACTACTGAAAATGTATTTCTTATTTAAGAATAACAAACTAATAAATATGTTATTTACAAATTTAACAATAGTTGACTACTGAAAATGTATTTCTTATTTAAGAATAACAAACTAATAAATATGTTATTTACAAATTTAACAATAATTGATTACTGAAAATGTATTTCTTATTTAAGAATAACAAACTAATAAATATGTTATTTACAAATTTAACAATAGTTGACTACTGAAAATGTATTTCTTATTTAAGAATAACAAACTAATAAATATGTTATTTACAAATTTAACAATAGTTGACTACTGAAAATGTATTTCTTATTTAAGAATAACAAACTAATAAATATGTTATTTACAAATTTAACAATAATTAATTACTGAAAATGTATTTCTTATTTAAGAATAACAAACTAATAAATATGTTATTTACAAATTTAACAATAGTTGACTACTGAAAATGTATTTCTTATTTAAGAATAACAAACTAATAAATATGTTATTTACAAATTTAACAATAGTTGACTACTGAAAATGTATTTCTTATTTAAGAATAACAAACTAATAAATATGTTATTTACAAATTTAACAATAGTTGACTACTGAAAATGTATTTCTTATTTAAGAATAACAAACTAATAAATATGTTATTTACAAATTTAACAATAGTTGACTACTGAAAATGTATTTCTTATTTAAGAATAACAAACTAATAAATATGTTATTTACAAATTTAACAATAGTTGACTACTGAAAATGTATTTCTTATTTAAGAATAACAAACTAATAAATATGTTATTTACAAATTTAACAATAGTTGACTACTGAAAATGTATTTCTTATTTAAGAATAACAAACTAATAAATATGTTATTTACAAATTTAACAATAATTGATTACTGAAAATGTATTTCTTATTTAAGAATAACAAACTAATAAATATGTTATTTACAATTTAAATATAATTGACTACTGAAAATGTATTTCTTATTTAAGAATAACAAACTAATAAATATGTTATTTACAAATTTAACAATAGTTGATTACTGAAAATGTATTTCTTATTTAAGAATAACAAACTAATAAATATGTTATTTACAAATTTAACAATAGTTGAGTACTGAAAATGTATTTCTTATTTAAGAATAACAAACTAATAAATATGTTATTTACAATTTAAATATAATTGACTACTGAAAATGTATTTCTTATTTAAGAATAACAAACTAATATATATGTTATTTACAAATTTAACAATAGTTGACTACTGAAAATGTATTTCTTATTTAAGAATAACAAACTAATAAATATGTTATTTACAAATTTAACAATAATTGATTACTGAAAATGTATTTCTTATTTAAGAATAACAAACTAATAAATATGTTATTTACAATTTAAATATAATTGACTACTGAAAATGTATTTCTTATTTAAGAATAACAAACTAATAAATATGTTATTTACAAATTTAACAATAGTTGATTACTGAAAATGTATTTCTTATTTAAGAATAACAAACTAATAAATATGTTATTTACAATTTAAATATAATTGACTACTGAAAATGTATTTCTTATTTAAGAATAACAAACTAATAAATATGTTATTTACAAATTTAACAATAGTTGATTACTGAAAATGTATTTCTTATTTAAGAATAACAAACTAATAAATATGTTATTTACAATTTAAATATAATTGACTACTGAAAATGTATTTCTTATTTAAGAATAACAAACTAATAAATATGTTATTTACAAATTTAACAATAGTTGACTACTGAAAATGTATTTCTTATTTAAGAATAACAAACTAATAAATATGTTATTAACAAATTTAACAATAATTGATTACTGAAAATGTATTTCTTATTTAAGAATAACAAACTAATAAATATGTTATTTACAAATTTAACAATAGTTGACTACTGAAAATGTATTTCTTATTTAAGAATAACAAACTAATAAATATGTTATTTACAAATTTAACAATAGTTGAGTACTGAAAATGTATTTCTTATTTAAGAATAACAAACTAATAAATATGTTATTTACAAATTTAACAATAGTTGATTACTGAAAATGTATTTCTTATTTAAGAATAACAAACTAATAAATATGTTATTTAAAAATTTAACAATACTTGACTACTGAAAATGTATTTCTTATTTAAGAATAACAAACTAAAAAATATGTTATTTACAAATTTAACAATAGTTGACTACTGAAAATGTATTTCTTATTTAAGAATAACAAACTAATAAATATGTTATTTACAAATTTAACAATAGTTGACTACTGAAAATGTAATTCTTATTTAAGAATAACAAACTAATAAATATGTTATTTACAATTTAACAATAGTTGACTACTGAAAATGTATTTCTTATTTAAGAATAACAAACTAATAAATATGTTATTTACAATTTAAATATAATTGACTACTGAAAATGTATTTCTTAGTTAAGAATAACAAACTAATAAATATGTTATTTACAATTTAAATATAATTGACTACTGAAAATGTATTTCTTATTTAAGAATAACAAACTAATAAATATGTTATTTACAATTTAAATATAATTGACTACTGAAAATGTATTTCTTATTTAAGAATAACAAACTAATAAATATGTTATTTACAATTTAAATATAATTGACTACTGATAATGTATTTCTTATTTAAGAATAACAAACTAATAAATATGTTATTTACAATTTAAATATAATTGACTACTGAAAATGTAATTCTTATTTAATAATAACAAACTAATAAATATGTTATTTACAAATTTAACAATAATTGACTACTGAAAATGTATTTCTTATTTAAGAATAACAAACTAATAAATATGTTATTTACAATTTAAATATAATTGACTAATGAAAATGTATTTCTTATTTAAGAATAACAAACTAATAAATATGTTATTTACAATTTAAATATAATTGACTACTGAAAATGTATTTCTTATTTAAGAATAACAAACTAATAAATATGTTATTTACAAATTTAACAATAATTGACTACTGAAAATGTATTTCTTATTTAAGAATAACAAACTAATAAATATGTTATTTACAATTTAAATATAATTGACTACTGAAAATGTATTTCTTATTTAAGAATAACAAACTAATAAATATGTTATTTACAATTTAAATATAATTGACTACTGAAAATGTATTTCTTATTTAAGAATAACAAACTAATAAATATGTTATTTACAAATTTAACAATAATTGACTACTGAAAATGTATTTCTTATTAAAGAATAACAAACTAATAAATATGTTATTTACAATTTAAATATAATTGACTACTGAAAATGTATTTCTTATTTAAGAATAACAAACTAATAAATATGTTATTTACAATTTAAATATAATTGACTACTGAAAATGTATTTCTTATTTAAGAATAACAAACTAATAAATATGTTATTTACAATTTAACAATAGTTGACCACTGAAAATGTATTTCTTATTTAAGAATAACAAACTAATAAATATGTTATTTACAATTTAAATATAATTGACTACTGAAAATGTAGTTCTTATTTAAAAATAACAAACTAATAAATATGTTATTTACAAATTTAACAATAATTGACTACTGAAAATGTATTTCTTATTTAGGAATAACAAACTAATAAATATGTTATTTACAATTTAAATATAATTGACTACTGAAAATGTATTTCTTATTTAAGAATAACAAACTAATAAATATGTTATTTACTAATTTAACAATAATTGACTACTGAAAATGTATTTCTTATTTAATAATAACAAACTAATAAATATGTTATTTACAATTTAAATATAATTGACTACTGAAAATGTATTTCTTATTTAAGAATAACAAACTAATAAATATGTTATTTACAAATTTTACAATAGTTGACTACTGAAAATGTATTTCTTATTTAAGAATAACAAACTAATAAATATGTTATTTACAATTTAAATATAATTGACTACTGAAAATGTATTTCTTATTTAAGAATAACAAACTAATAAATATGTTATTTACAATTTAAATGTAATTGACTACTGAAAATGTATTTCTTATTTTATAATAACAAACTAATAAATATGTTATTTACAATTTAAATATAATTGACTACTGAAAATGTATTTCTTATTTAAGAATAACAAACTAATAAATATGTTATTTACAAATTTAACAATAATTGATTACTGAAAATGTATTTCTTATTTAAGAATAACAAACTAATAAATATGTTATTTACAAATTTAACAATAGTTGATTACTGAAAATGTATTTCTTATTTAAGAATAACAAACTAATAAATATGTTATTTACAAATTTAACAATAGTTGACTACTGAAAATGTAATTCTTATTTAAGAATAACAAACTAATAAATATGTTATTTACAAATTTAACAATAGTTGACTACTGAAAATGTATTTCTTATTTAAGAATAACAAACTAATAAATATGTTATTTACAAATTTAACAATAGTTGACTACTGAAAATGTATTTCTTATTTAAGAATAACAAACTAATAAATATGTTATTTACAAATTTAACAATAATTGATTACTGAAAATGTATTTCTTATTTAAGAATAACAAACTAATAAATATGTTATTTACAAATTTAACAATAGTTGATTACTGAAAATGTATTTCTTATTTAAGAATAACAAACTAATAAATATGTTATTTACAAATTTAACAATAGTTGAGTACTGAAAATGTATTTCTTATTTAAGAATAACAAACTAATAAATATGTTATTTACAAATTTAACAATAGTTGACTACTGAAAATGTATTTCTTATTTAAGAATAACAAACTAATAAATATGTTATTTACAAATTTAACAATAGTTGACTACTGAAAATGTATTTCTTATTTAAGAATAACAAACTAATAAATATGTTATTTACAAATTTAACAATAGTTGATTACTGAAAATGTATTTCTTATTTAAGAATAACAAACTAATAAATATGTTATTTACAAATTTAACAATAATTGATTACTGAAAATGTATTTCTTATTTAAGAATAACAAACTAATAAATATGTTATTTACAAATTTTACAATAGTTGACTACTGAAAATGTATTTCTCATTTAAGAATAACAAACTAATACATATGTTATTTACAAATTTAACAATAGTTGATTACTGAAAATGTATTTCTTATTTAAGAATAACAAACTAATAAATATGTTATTTACAAATTTAACAATTATTGATTACTGAAAATGTATTTCTTATTTAAGAATAACAAACTAATAAATATGTTGTTTACAAATTTAACAATAGTTGATTACTGAAAATGTATTTCTTATTTAAGAATAACAAACTAATAAATATGTTATTTACAAATTTAACAATAGTTGAGTACTGAAAATGTATTTCTTATTTAAGAATAACAAACTAATAAATATGTTATTTACAAATTTAACAATAGTTGACTACTGAAAATGTATTTCTTATTTAAGAATAACAAACTAATAAATATGTTATTTACAAATTTTACAATAGTTGACTACTGAAAATGTATTTCTCATTTAAGAATAACAAACTAATAAATATGTTATTTACAAATTTAACAATAGTTGACTACTGAAAACGTATTTCTTATTTAAGAATAACAAACTAATAAATATGTTATTTACAAATTTAACAATAGTTGACTACTGAAAATGTATTTCTTATTTAAGAATAACAAACTAATAAATATGTTATTTACAAATTTAACAATAGTTGACTACTGAAAATGTATTTCTTATTTAAGAATAACAAACTAATAAATATGTTATTTACAAATTTAACAATAGTTGATTACTGAAAATGTATTTCTTATTTAAGAATAACAAACTAATAAATATGTTATTTACAAATTTAACAATAATTGATTACTGAAAATGTATTTCTTATTTAAGAATAACAAACTAATAAATATGTTATTTACAAATTTAACAATAGTTGACTACTGAAAATGTATTTCTTATTTAAGAATAACAAACTAATAAATATGTTATTTACAAATTTAACAATAGTTGACTACTGAAAATGTATTTCTTATTTAAGAATAACAAACTAATAAATATGTTATTTACAAATTTAACAATAGTTGACTACTGAAAATGTATTTCTTATTTAAGAATAACAAACTAATAAATATGTTATTTACAAATTTAACAATAGTTGACTACTGAAAATGTATTTCTTATTTAAGAATAACAAACTAATAAATATGTTATTTACAAATTTAACAATAGTTGACTACTGAAAATGTATTTCTTATTTAAGAATAACAAACTAATAAATATGTTATTTACAAATTTAACAATAGTTGACTACTGAAAATGTATTTCTTATTTAAGAATAACAAACTAATAAATATGTTATTTACAAATTTAACAATAGTTGACTACTGAAAATGTATTTCTTATTTAAGAATAACAAACTAATAAATATGTTATTTACAAATTTAACAATAGTTGACTACTGAAAATGTATTTCTTATTTAAGAATAACAAACTAATAAATATGTTATTTACAAATTTAACAATAGTTGACTACTGAAAATGTATTTCTTATTTAAGAATAACAAACTAATAAATATGTTATTTACAAATTTAACCATAATTGATTACTGAAAATGTATTTCTTATTTAAGAATAACAAACTAATAAATATGTTATTTACAATTTAAATATAATTGACTACTGAAAATGTATTTCTTATTTAAGAATAACAAACTAATAAATATGTTATTTACAAATTTAACAATAGTTGATTACTGAAAATGTATTTCTTATTTAAGAATAACAAACTAATAAATATGTTATTTACAATTTAAATATAATTGACTACTGAAAATGTATTTCTTATTTAAGAATAACAAACTAATAAATATGTTATTTACAAATTTAACAATAGTTGACTACTGAAAATGTATTTCTTATTTAAGAATAACAAACTAATAAATATGTTATTTACAAATTTAACAATAGTTGACTACTGAAAATGTATTTCTTATTTAAGAATAACAAACTAATAAATATGTTATTTACAATTTAAATATAATTGACTACTGAAAATGTATTTCTTATTTAAGAATAACAAACTAATAAATATGTTATTTACAAATTTAACAATAGTTGACTACTGAAAATGTATTTCTTATTTAAGAATAACAAACTAATAAATATGTTATTTACAAATTTAACAATAATTGATTACTGAAAATGTATTTCTTATTTAAGAATAACAAACTAATAAATATGTTATTTACAATTTAAATATAATTGACTACTGAAAATGTATTTCTTATTTAAGAATAACAAACTAATAAATATGTTATTTACAAATTTAACAATAGTTGACTACTGAAAATGTATTTCTTATTTAAGAATAACAAACTAATAAATATGTTATTTACAATTTAAATATAATTGACTACTGAAAATGTATTTCTTATTTAAGAATAACAAACTAATATATATGTTATTTACAAATTTAACAATAGTTGACTACTGAAAATGTATTTCTTATTTAAGAATAACAAACTAATAAATATGTTATTTACAAATTTAACAATAATTGATTACTGAAAATGTATTTCTTATTTAAGAATAACAAACTAATAAATATGTTATTTACAATTTAAATATAATTGACTACTGAAAATGTATTTCTTATTTAAGAATAACAAACTAATAAATATGTTATTTACAAATTTAACAATAGTTGATTACTGAAAATGTATTTCTTATTTAAGAATAACAAACTAATAAATATGTTATTTACAATTTAAATATAATTGACTACTGAAAATGTATTTCTTATTTAAGAATAACAAACTAATAAATATGTTATTTACAATTTAAATATAATTGACTAATGAAAATGTATTTCTTATTTAAGAATAACAAACTAATAAATATGTTATTTACAAATTTAACAATAGTTGATTACTGAAAATGTATTTCTTATTTAAGAATAACAAACTAATAAATATGTTATTTACAATTTAAATATAATTGACTACTGAAAATGTATTTCTTATTTAAGAATAACAAACTAATAAATATGTTATTTACAAATTTAACAATAGTTGATTACTGAAAATGTATTTCTTATTTAAGAATAACAAACTAATAAATATGTTATTTACAATTTAAATATAATTGACTACTGAAAATGTATTTCTTATTTAAGAATAACAAACTAATAAATATGTTATTTACAATTTAAATATAATTGACTAATGAAAATGTATTTCTTATTTAAGAATAACAAACTAATAAATATGTTATTTACAAATTTAACAATAGTTGATTACTGAAAATGTATTTCTTATTTAAGAATAACAAACTAATAAATATGTTATTTACAATTTAAATATAATTGACTACTGAAAATGTATTTCTTATTTAAGAATAACAAACTAATAAATATGTTATTTACAAATTTAACAATAGTTGATTACTGAAAATGTATTTCTTATTTAAGAATAACAAACTAATAAATATGTTATTTACAATTTAAATATAATTGACTACTGAAAATGTATTTCTTATTTAAGAATAACAAACTAATAAATATGTTATTTACAAATTTAACAATAGTTGACTACTGAAAATGTATTTCTTATTTAAGAATAACAAACTAATAAATATGTTATTTACAAATTTAACAATAATTGATTACTGAAAATGTATTTCTTATTTAAGAATAACAAACTAATAAATATGTTATTTACAAATTTAACAATAGTTGACTACTGAAAATGTATTTCTTATTTAAGAATAACAAACTAATAAATATGTTATTTACAAATTTAACAATAGTTGAGTACTGAAAATGTAGTTCTTATTTAAGAATAACAAACTAATAAATATGTTATTTACAAATTTAACAATAGTTGATTACTGAAAATGTATTTCTTAATTAAAGAATAACAAACTAATAAATATGTTATTTACAAATTTAACAATAGTTGACTACTGAAAATGTATTTCTTATTTAAGAATAACAAACTAATAAATATGTTATTTACAAATTTAACAATAGTTGACTACTGAAAATGTAATTCTTATTTAAGAATAACAAACTAATAAATATGTTATTTACAATTTAACAATAGTTGACTACTGAAAATGTATTTCTTATTTAAGAATAACAAACTAATAAATATGTTATTTACAATTTAAATATAATTGACTACTGAAAATGTATTTCTTAGTTAAGAATAACAAACTAATAAATATGTTTTTTACAATTTAAATATAATTGACTACTGAAAATGTATTTCTTATTTAAGAATAACAAACTAATAAATATGTTATTTACAATTTAAATATAATTGACTACTGAAAATGTATTTCTTATTTAAGAATAACAAACTAATAAATATGTTATTTACAATTTAAATATAATTGACTACTGATAATGTATTTCTTATTTAAGAATAACAAACTAATAAATATGTTATTTACAATTTAAATATAATTGACTACTGAAAATGTATTTCTTATTTAATAATAACAAACTAATAAATATGTTATTTACAAATTTAACAATAATTGACTACTGAAAATGTATTTCTTATTTAAGAATAACAAACTAATAAATATGTTATTTACAATTTAAATATAATTGACTAATGAAAATGTATTTCTTATTTAAGAATAACAAACTAATAAATATGTTATTTACAATTTAAATATAATTGACTACTGAAAATGTATTTCTTATTTAAGAATAACAAACTAATAAATATGTTATTTACAAATTTAACAATAATTGACTACTGAAAATGTATTTCTTATTTAAGAATAACAAACTAATAAATATGTTATTTACAATTTAAATATAATTGACTACTGAAAATGTATTTCTTATTTAAGAATAACAAACTAATAAATATGTTATTTACAATTTAAATATAATTGACTACTGAAAATGTATTTCTTATTTAAGAATAACAAACTAATAAATATGTTCTTTACAAATTTAACAATAATTGACTACTGAAAATGTATTTCTTATTAAAGAATAACAAACTAATAAATATGTTATTTACAATTTAAATATAATTGACTACTGAAAATGTATTTCTTATTTAAGAATAACAAACTAATAAATATGTTATTTACAATTTAAATATAATTGACTACTGAAAATGTATTTCTTATTTAAGAATAACAAACTAATAAATATGTTATTTACAATTTAACAATAGTTGACCACTGAAAATGTATTTCTTATTTAAGAATAACAAACTAATAAATATGTTATTTACAATTTAAATATAATTGACTACTGAAAATGTATTTCTTATTTAAAAATAACAAACTAATAAATATGTTATTTACAAATTTAACAATAATTGACTACTGAAAATGTATTTCTTATTTAGGAATAACAAACTAATAAATATGTTATTTACAATTTAAATATAATTGACTACTGAAAATGTATTTCTTATTTAAGAATAACAAACTAATAAATATGTTATTTACTAATTTAACAATAATTGACTACTGAAAATGTATTTCTTATTTAATAATAACAAACTAATAAATATGTTATTTACAATTTAAATATAATTGACTACTGAAAATGTATTTCTTATTTAAGAATAACAAACTAATAAATATGTTATTTACAAATTTTACAATAGTTGACTACTGAAAATGTATTTCTTATTTAAGAATAACAAACTAATAAATATGTTATTTACAATTTAAATATAATTGACTACTGAAAATGTATTTCTTATTTAAGAATAACAAACTAATAAATATGTTATTTACAATTTAAATATAATTGACTACTGAAAATGTATTTCTTATTTAATAATAACAAACTAATAAATATGTTATTTACAATTTAAATATAATTGACTACTGAAAATGTATTTCTTATTTAAGAATAACAAACTAATAAATATGTTATTTACAAATTTAACAATAATTGACTACTGAAAATGTATTTCTTATTTAAGAATAACAAACTAATAAATATGTTATTTACAATTTAAATATAATTGACTACTGAAAATGTATTTCTTATTTAAGAATAACAAACTAATAAATATGTTATTTACAAATTAAATATAATTGACTACTGAAAGTGTATTTCTTATTTAAGAATAACAAACTAATAAATATGTTATTTACAATTTAAATATAATTGACTACTGAAAATGTATTTCTTATTTAATAATAACAAACTAATAAATATGTTATTTACAAATTTAACAATAATTGACTACTGAAAATGTATTTCTTATTTAAGAATAACAAACTAATAAATATGTTATTTACAATTTAAATATAATTGACTACTGAAAATGTAATTCTTATTTAAGAATAACAAACTAATAAATATGTTATTTACAATTTAAATATAATTGACTACTGAAAATGTATTTCTTATTTAAGAATAACAAACTAATAAATATGTTATTTACAATTTAAAAATAATTGACTACTGAAAATGTATTTCTTATTTAAGAATAACAAACTAATAAATATGTTATTTACAAATTTAACAATAATTGACTACTGAAAATGTATTTCTTATTTAATAATAACAAACTAATAAATATGTTATTTACAATTTAAATATAATTGACTACTGAAAATGTATTTCTTATTTAAGAATAACAAACTAATAAATATGTTATTTACAATTTAAATATAATTGACTACTGAAAATGTATTTCTTATTTAATAATAACAAACTAATAAATATGTTATTTACAATTTAAATATAATTGACTACTGAAAATGTATTTCTTATTTAAGAATAACAAACTAATAAATATGTTATTTACAAATTTAACAATAGTTGACTACTGAAAATGTATTTCTTATTTAATAATAACAAACTAATAAATATGTTATTTACAATTTAAATATAATTGACTACTGAAAATGTAATTCCATTTTAAGAATAACAAACTAATAAATATGTTATTTACAATTTAAATATAATTGACTACTGAAAATGTATTTCTTATTTAAGAATAACAAACTAATAAATATGTTATTTACAATTTAAATATAATTGACTACTGAAAATGTAATTCTTATTTAAGAATAACAAACTAATAAATATGTAATTTACAAATTTAACAATAGTTGACTACTGAAAATGTATTTCTTATTTAATAATAACAAACTAATAAATATGTTATTTACAATTTAAATATAATTGACTACTGAAAATGTAATTCTTATTTAAGAATAACAAACTAATAAATATGTTATTTACAAATTTTACAATAGTTGACTACTGAAAATGTAATTCTTATTTAAGAATAACAAACTAATAAATATGTTATTTACAAATTTAACAATAGTTGACTACTGAAAATGTATTTCTTATTTAAGAATAACAAACTAATAAATATGTTATTTACAATTTAAATATAATTGACTACTGAAAATGTATTTCTTATTTAATAATAACAAACTAATAAATATGTTATTTACAATTTAAATATAATTGACTACTGAAAATGTATTTCTTATTTAATAATAACAAACTAATAAATATGTTATTTACAATTTAAATATAATTGACTACTGAAAATGTAATTCTTATTTAAGAATAACAAACTAATAAATATGTTATTTACAAATTTAACAATAGTTGACTACTGAAAATGTATTTCTTATTTAAGAATAACAAACTAATAAATATGTTATTTACAATTTAAATATAATTGACTACTGAAAATGTATTTCTTATTTAAGAATAACAAACTACTAAATATGTTATTTACAAATTTAAATATAATTGACTACTGAAAATGTATTTCTTATTTAAGAATAACGAACTAATAAATATGTTATTTACAATTTAAATATAATTGACTACTGAAAATGTATTTCTTATTTAAGAATAACAAACTAATAAATATGTTATTTACAAATTTAAATATAATTGACTACTGAAAATGTATTTCTTATTTAAGAATAACAAACTAATAAATATGTTATTTACAAATTTAAATATAATTGACTACTGAAAATGTATTTCTTATTTAAGAATAACAAACTAATAAATATGTTATTTACAAATTTAACAATAATTGACTACTGAAAATGTATTTCTTATTTAAGAATAACAAACTAATAAATATGTTATTTACAATTTAAATATAATTGACTACTGAAAATATATTTCTTATTTAAGAATAACAAACTAATAAATATGTTATTTACAATTTAAATATAATTGACTACTGAAAATGTATTTCTTATTTAATAATAACAAACTAATAAATATGTTATTAACAATTTAAATATAATTGACTACTGAAAATGTATTTCTTATTTAAGAATAACAAACTAATAAATATGTGATTTACAAATTTAACAATAGTTGACTACTGAAAATGTATTTCTTATTTAATAATAACAAACTAATAAATATGTTATTTACAATTTAAATATAATTGACTACTGAAAATGTATTTCTTATTTAAGAATAACAAACTAATAAATATGTTATTTACAATTTAAATATAATTGACTACTGAAAATGTATTTCTTATTTAAGAATAACAAACTAATAAATATGTTATTTTCAATTTAAATATAATTGACTACTGAAAATGTATTTCTTATTTAAGAATAACAAACTAATAAATATGTTATTTACAAATTTAACAATTGTTGACTACTGAAAATGTATTTCTTATTTAAGAATAACAAACTAATAAATATGTTATTTACAATTTAAATATAATTGACTACTGAAAATGTATTTCTTATTTTATAATAACAAACTAATAAATATGTTATTTACAATTTAAATATAATTGACTACTGAAAATGTATTTCTTATTTAAGAATAACAAACTAATAAATATGTTATTTACAAATTTAACAATAGTTGACTACTGAAAATGTATTTCTTATTTAATAATAACAAACTAATAAATATGTTATTTACAATTTAAATATAATTGACTACTGAAAATGTATTTCTTATTTAAGAATAACAAACTAATAAATATGTTATTTACAAATTTAACAATAATTGACTACTGAAAATGTATTTCTTATTTAAGAATAACAAACTAATAAATATGTTATTTACAAATTTAACAATAGTTGACTACTGAAAATGTATTTCTTATTTAAGAATAACAAACTAATAAATATGTTATTTACAATTTAAATATAATTGACTACTGAAAATGTATTTCTTATTTAAGAATAACAAACTAATAAATATGTTATTTACAAATTTAACAATAATTGACTACTGAAAATGTATTTCTTATTTAAGAATAACAAACTAATAAATATGTTTTTTACAATTTAAATATAATTGACTACTGAAAATGTATTTCTTATTTAAGAATAACAAACTAATAAATATGTTATTTACAATTTAACAATAATTGACTACTGAAAATGTATTTCTTATTTAAGAATAACAAACTAATAAATATGTTATTTACAATTTAAATATAATTGACTACTGAAAATGTATTTCTTATTTAAGAATAACAAACTAATAAATATGTTATTTACAATTTAACAATAATTGACTACTGAAAATGTATTTCTTATTTAAGAATAACAAACTAATAAATATGTTATTTACAAATTAAATATAATTGACTACTGAAAATGTATTTCTTATTTAAGAATAACAAACTAATAAATATGTTATTTACAATTTAAATATAATTGACTACTGAAAATGTATTTCTTATTTAAGAATAACAAACTAATAAATATGTTATTTACAATTTAAATATAATTGACTACTGAAAATGTATTTCTTATTTAAGAATAACAAACTAATAAATATGTTATTTACAATTTAAATATAATTGACTACTGAAAATGTATTTCTTATTTAAGAATAACAAACTAATAAATATGTTATTTACAATTTAACTATAATTGACTAGTGAAAATGTATTTCTTATTTAAGAATAACAAACTAATAAATATGTTATTTACAAATTAAATATAATTGACAACTGAAAATGTATTTCTTATTTAATAATAACAAACTAATAAATATGTTATTTACAATTTAAATATAATTGAGTACTGAAAATGTATTTCTTATTTAATAATAACAAACTAATAAATATGTTATTTACAATTTAAATATAATTGAGTACTGAAAATGTATTTCTTATTTAATAATAACAAACTAATAAATATGTTATTTACAATTTAACAATAGTTGACTACTGAATATTTTATTTCAAATTTAACTATAACAAACTAATAAATATGTTATTTAGAATTTAACTATAATTGAATACTACAAATTTTATTTCAAATTTAAGCATCGGGACTATTGAAAATGCTATTTAAAGTGGAATTATGACAGGCTAATAAAATGCTATTTATTACTTAAACATAACACTCTATTGAAAACGCTATCTCAAATTTAAGCATGACAGACTAATGAAGATGATATTTCAAAGTAAAGCAAGACAGATTAATAAAAATTATATTTTAAATTTAAGCATGACAAACTACTGAAAATGTTATTTTAAATTTAAGCATGAGAGACTACTAAACAAATGTGATTTTTAAATTTATGTATAACAGACTGATAAAAATGGTAGTTTCAATTTTACTATAAAAGTGTTATTTTAAACTTAAGCATGACGGACTACTAAAATACTATTTCAAAGTTAAGCATGACAGACTATTGAAAAGGCTATTTCAAATTCAAGCATGGAAGACTACTGAAAATGCAATTTCAAATTGAAGCATAACAGACAGCTAAAATACTATTTCAAATTAAAGCATGACAGACTACTAAAAAGACTCTTTCAAGCTTAATCATTACAGACTACTGAACTGCTTTTTCAAATTTAGACCTTCAAGGTTACTAAAATTACGTATGACTAACTACTGAGGATCCTATTTTCGATGTAAATAGTATAGAGTAATAAAAATGCTATTTGAAACTTAAGCATAACGGGCTACTGAAACTGCTATTTAAACTTAAGTATTACAAACTAATCAGCACTTATCCAAAAAAATCGCCATATCTACCATTTTATTTATATTTTCTGTTTTTTCTTTATGTTTATGTGTGAATCTATCTTAGTTTCAGTATTTCACGTCAACGTCGATTATGGAGTATTAAGTGGTAAAGCTTAACGTCTTTCACGTTTTGCTCTTTAATTTTACCTTTGATGTTCGCGCAGAAGGCGGTATTATAAAATTTTTTCCCGCAAAATATTGCGATAAGCCATCGACTGATTAGAATTTAGCACGTTTCCGACGTACAATAAAATTAAGTGAAATAACGCACCAAAAGCAGAACGTGCAGCTATAACGATTATGATAGCGAACATATTAATAACGATACTGACAACGATATTTTTATAGACAATTTTTCCATCAGTAACTGCTCAAATAATCGAAAATCATACACGTTTATAAAAACGTATAGAGGAAAGAACATTCATTTATAATCATGCGAGAGTATGCCAAATTAAAATCACGCGGTACAAAAATCTATACCATGTAATATTATACCATGTGCAGTAAAAAAAATACTATACCTCCCTTAGTTAATAGAAATGGCGCAATATAAAATACCAATATACTGTGAGAAAACTTAATGAGATAAAATATCTAAAAACAATAAAATGTAATTGAAAAAATAAACTATTACACATAGAAAATAAGACAACTAATAAATATAAATATAATTACATTATTTTGTTTACAGGGATAATTGTACGTGTTAGAATAGACAGATGCTGAATGGATTCCTACCTATACAATCTCGTAAGGGAAATTACCCACATAATAATTAGTATTATTGGATCACGTGGAGCCTTCACACAAGTCACCAAACGATCTGATTGGAAACCTGTGGTGTTCTCTGGAAGCTGAGTGACAACAAGTCTCCCCAGACGTCCCGCTCTCTCCACCTCCTTCGATAGCATTTGCAAATGAATTTGCATCATCGCAACAGCCGCTTACTATTGATTTCTCGCTGGCAGTGGCCATTGGTTTATACTGGAATTTGAGTGGCACTCAGCCTCCCCAAGGTCCCAGTTCTCTTTGCGCTTGTCCAGCCGAGGTCTGGCTAGCGCTCTCTTCTCGGTCTTTTACTCCTTCTTGACTCTTCTCGGCTCTTTGGTATCACTTTTTTATTGGGGGGAACGGTGATGAAACAATGGGGGGGATGCATGATGAGGGTATAGAACTTGTAGATATGCAGTTTCGGTGTTCTTCATTCCCTGTAACGCTTATTCGTTATATTGTCTTCTTGTTTTATTCTCCATATTCAAGAGTTTTCCTTAATATTTCCGTCGTTTCCATTCTCGTTAGTCTTTGTACTCTTACCGTTATTCCTCTGATTCCAATTTCTGACATTCTTTTTTCGAAGTTTTTCGAAACTTATTATTATTATTATTATTATTATTATTATTATTATTATTATTATTATCATTACTGCTGTTGTTGTTATTATTATTATTAATATTGTTATTATTATTGTTGTTATTATTATTATTACTGCTGTTGTTGTTATTATTATTATTATTAATATTGTTATATTATTGTTATTGTTAATGTTATTATCATTACTGTTGTTGTTATTATTATTGTTGTTATTATTATTGTTATGGTTTTCATTATTATTATTATTATTATTATTATTATTGTTGTTATTATTATTGTTGTTATTATTAGTAATATTGTTATTATTAGTAGTAGTAGTAATATTATTATTATTATTATTGTTGTTGTTGTTATTTTCTTCTTATTATTATCATTATTATTAGATGAATTAAAATAAGTAAATAAATAAAATGTTAAAATGATTAAATAAAATAAATAAAACTAACTACCACATTAATGCAAACAGATAACATCCTCTCCACACAATAAAATGGAAAAAATTAATAAGTGAAAAGGCACGCTTTACAAAAACAGCAGAAACCGGTCAAAAAATAAAAATAAAGTAAAATAAATAGATATATAAATAAGTAAATTAATGAATAAGTAAATAAATTTATAAATATATATATATATAGATATACTAATTTAAATGTGATACTTTCAATATATATATATATATATATATATATATATATATATATATATATAATGTATCATATTTAAATTTGTCCCAAATGGCACGCTAAATTAAATAAATAATAAATAAATAGATGGGAAAAGAGAACATAAGCTAAATCATTATTTAAAAAAAATATATTAATAATAAATCAAGTAATAAATTAATTACATAAATAATGTTTTTAATTGGATTGGAGAAAAATCAATTGTGAGCCGGAGTGTCTCCACACGCAAGGTGTATTATCAAATTTTATTAGTCGTATTTAACACGCTCACATTATTAGTAATTTCAAGAGGAAAACGGATATGGAAAACGGATATGCGTTTATATATATATATATATATATATATATATATATATATATATATATATATATATATATATATATATACGTGTACAAATATACAAATGGAAATTCTTTTAACTTTCTTGAAGTTTTACATTTGGACTTTACCGTCACTGGATTTTTTATCTTCGCCAGACTATCGATTTATGTGTAGTCACCTTTTTCTTCACCATATTCCCTCTGCTTCACTTTTTTGTTTTCAAGTAAGATCTTTGACTTACTTGTTGTTTCATCAAATACTTCTGCATGTAAAATCCGATCCCGCATTTTGCTAATTCATACCCTCTGATGAGAAGGAAAGTATTTCTTCGAAACTCCGCGGATTAAGGACTATCCATTTATCTAGTGTTTCCTTTTCAGATTAAATATGTTTTCAACTCATTTCAAAGTGTTTTTTCAAATATTTTATTAACTGTTTTCTCATATTATTAGCTCTATTTCCTACTTGGTTTTATTGAGCTTTTACATCTGGCAGAGATAATGTTATAAATATTAATTAATTCTTTAATATTTATAATATAGTTTAATTTTACCATCTTCGATCATTTTGGTAAATTTAATTGCAATTTTTATTATATATATATATATATATATATATATATATATATATATATATATATATATATATATATATATATTGTACATATAAGTTGTTTGTTTTGGTTTTTGCGTTATGTTTGGAATGAATTCAATTATTTACGAAAGCGCATTTTTACCTAAATGCGATAAAATTCAAAATGATAATTATAACAAATAATAATAATAATAATAATAATAATAATAATAATAATAATAATAATAATAATAATAATAATAGGAATAAAAAAGGATAAATAATAATGAAAAATAAAAATAAATAAATAAAAATGATAATAAAATATGTACATAACAATAACTGTCGCTTTCATATTCATTATATCATCTTTAGCAAAAAGATATATAGAAATAAATGTAAATTGATAATCAGGATTAAGGAATAGAAACGATGCATCATCAAAGAAATATAATAATCAGGTAGTACAGACATATTGAAAATTTATTTTAAAAAATGATAAATATTTGGGACATAATAAAAATGCATATTAAACGCAAGATAAAAAAAATTAACCATAGCATTAATATAATTAGAAAAGAATAGATAAAATAATAAATAATAAGTATAGAAGCAAAATAGTAATTGAAAACTATAAAATAAGTAACAGTAAAAACTATATGCATATGATATAGAAGTTTAATATAAATTACAAATTACTAGCAGGTTGACTGGACGTTGCCCAGGATTGAATGATGATCAACGAATATTTCACAGTCTTATATTTTTATTGTCATCGAAATACATGAAATTGGCCAGGAGGAAGCTTCACATGCCTCCATGCAGTAACTTAGTTCAAAGAAAGAGAACCTTTTATAAATTTATTTTATATAATTTTCTTTCCAATTAAAGCAAAAAAATAAATATATGAAATTTACGTGCGGGATTTGAACCTACAGACCACGTCATGCAGAAATAAAACAAAAAACTGACACGTAAATGTTCAAGTCTAATAACATTATGTGCAGTTAATGAGAAAAAATAATTAAGACATTTACGTGCGGAATTTGAATCTTTTTTTTTTTTACAAGGTGGTCACCACTTGTCAAGGCCCGGAAGCCACTCAGGGATAAGGGTTATTGTAAGTACAGTACGTTAGTGTGGATATTTTAGAGTGTCTACTTAAGGGGGCGGTTCATTAGGAATTTGTTTAAGTTGGACATGAAGACATCCAAGTTGTAGTCAGGAGGGAAGCAGGCAGACGGAACAGCGTTCCACAGGTGTGCAGTTCTAAGAAAGAAGCTTTGTTCATGGAATCTACGTTTTGATTTAGGCATAGATAAAGAGTGGGGAAAGTTTTTACAGTGGATTCAGCTAGACGGCTGTTTTTTGTAAAGGATTGGTGAGGGGGACCAGAGATTGGAGTTCAGACGAGAACCTGCCATGGAAATAACGATAAAACAAAGATAGGCTTGAAACATCTCTTCTGTGGGAGAGAGGTTGCATGGAAGAGAAAAGAGCACCCACCACAACGCCACGAAGTCTATTTTGCACTCTGTCAAGGCAGGATAGGCTTTTTTTAGCAGCTCCTGCCCAGATATGGAAGCAGTATTCCATCCTTGGACGTACTTGGCTTTTATATAGATAGATAATTGCATTAGTAGTGAGATATCTTCTGGAGCGGTAGAAGGACCCCACCATCTTTCCAGCGACCTTGGCAACAGACTTGATGTACGTGTTCCATTTCAGATCAGGAGTGAAGGTCAAGCCCAGAAGCTTGTCAAAACATGGGGCTTCTCCTAGACGAGAGCCATCCATCACAATCGTTCGAGAGCTAGAGGAGAGAGAATCAGGGAGAGCTTTGTCATTTACAGTCTTTGATGTGTTGCTGTAAATCGTCGCGCCATCAGCATAGATGTCAACGAATGATTTAAGTATGTGTTTAGGGAGATTATTGATGTAGATCAGGAAGAGAGTTGGGACCAGGATGGGCCCTTGAGGGACTCCAGCATTAATAATACGTATTTTTGTCCATCAATACTACTCTTATGAGCCTATAAGAGAGAAATTATTTAATGATAGAGAGAACAGGCCTTTATGCCATACCTTATCGAAGGCCTTTGATATGTCAAGAGAAATTGCCCTGGAAAGGAAGCCTTTGTCAACAGATTCACTAATCGTATGAGATATAACCGTTAGCACATCTGCGGTAGATCTTGCAGAACGGAAACCACATTTCGTGTCACTAAGAAGATTATTTCTGCTGAGGTGGTTGACTATTTCTCTTTTTAATATGGATTCCAGGAACTTACTCATAACACACAGGAGACTTATTGGTCTGTACTGAAAGGGATATGACTTATCACCTGAGTTCTTAAATACAGGGAATCCTGATGAGGTGTTTTCCAGGGTGTTCGAAAGCATTTCTCCTTAAGGCAACGTTTAAACAGTTTTGTAAGTATAGGAGCAAGTTCTGGTTGAAGCTTTTTTAACACTATAATTGGGATGCCGTCAAGGCCAGTAGCTTTACTGGAATCAAGGTTCTTGATTAGCTTGGCGACCTCATGCACAGATATTTGTATGTTACCTAGCGTGTTCTGTGTTATAGGAGGAAATATGGGGAGTTGATGGCCTTCGTCGCATAGGGTAGAATTAGCTGCAAAGTTCTTTGCAAATAGTTTGCCCTTGTCTGAAGTTGAGGAGATGACCTCTGGTCCGTTGATAATGGTTGGGATAGAACGCACACTTCTGGTCAGGATCTTATTTATTATTTGCCAAAACTGGTAGGAACCAAGCCGCTGTTCAGCTACTTTGGATTTAACTTCATAAAAAAAAAAAAAAAAAAAAAACAGGCTATCAACTTGTCCACAGTAGAGTTTTCGAGGTCCGTTTTTCTATTATTGTCGCTTTACCGTTTCGATTATTGACTATCGGTAATTATCGGGAGTATTTGGAATCAAAATTTACCTATGATCACTCCAAGTCTTATATACTAAAGTTCTGTAACTTTTAAAGAAACTCTATTCAACCGCTTCGGAGTCTATAAGAAATGAACTCACACACTCACACAGAAAGTTGCATTTATATAATTGCAGAGATAAATAATAAACATACATTTGTACTTCCATAAGAGTAAAATTAACAATTAAAACATTAAATGAAATAATGATCGCCAATTCAAATGATAGTTAAAATGTTTATGGTAGCAAGCAGATAAAAAAATATAGTAGAGAATTATAGTTGTGAAATCATTGGACATTAAGAATCCTAAATCTAAAGAAGGTATTAATTGTTACCGGGGGTAGCAACAGTTTATAACCCAGGATTAAAAAATAAAAGATAGAGGAAGGTATATAGGTTTGTTAGAGCCTGAAAAGAAGATTGCGTAGAAGTATGTGTCTTAGGGATAAATTTGCAACCTACTTATATAGTTATAAATATAAATAGATTAGGTTATAGGTTGAAAATTATAAATAGTTTATAAAATAACATGCCAGGTATGCATCAAAGTCAACCTGCTTATTGCAAGTAAAAAACACGCACAATTTGGCCAACTAAATAATTCATAGTGATGTAAGGTAAACTAGTTCAAATATTTTTATAAGATGGTAGGGAAGTGGCTAAGAAGGTGGGATCTTTGTCTGAAGTTTATTGAGGTTTCGTTTTTGGGGGGTTTGGTTTGTTTGTTTGTTTGTTTGTTTGTTTGTTTGTTTTACTTAGAAGCTTGTCTCTCTCTTGTTGAATCTGGTAATAAACAGTTTTTTCGCTTAAACACAGGTTATTTGAAAGATTTGCCGGTGCTAGTTTTCCTTAAGATATCCCATTTCACGACTGGTGTTAGCTTTTGTTCTTTTAAATTTCTATACTGTATGGCGAGTCATATCCTATTATTATATTTGCGGTTATTGAAAGAACATTTATGACCAGAAAATCGTTCTTTGAACGTGTTACTAGCCAGACAAATATACTATTTACAAACATTTGGCTTTTTTTCTTCTTAGTCGTACTAGATGCTTTCTATACTACAGAT
Source organism: Euprymna scolopes (assembly GCF_053919585.1). NCBI lineage: Eukaryota > Metazoa > Mollusca > Cephalopoda > Sepiida > Sepiolidae > Euprymna > Euprymna scolopes. The sequence continues at coordinate 22,088,194 of NC_136496.1, read as the reverse complement.
GTGATCAAACAATTATGTTTAAGTGGGCATTCAGACTTCTTTAAACATTTACAGAATCTATCATGTTTGATTTCGGATATATTTGGTTCTTTGTACTATTAACTATTTTCACGTATCGAGCACTCTCGAAGTAAAGACCGAAAATTGATATATAAAATATGTAACCTTATACACTCTTATGTGGATACATAGAATAATTATATATATATATATATATATATATATATATATATATATATATATATATATATATATATATATATATATATATATATATATATATATATATACTAGTAGCCGTCGTTGACTGGGTTCAAAAACAGTCTACAGAAAATGGACTCTGATTTATGAAAGTATGATAGGTTATGAAAAGGAAGGGTTGTAAATTTGGGGGTATCAAAACCAAAGCTAAATATGGTGAAAGTAAAAATAAAATAGATAAACCCCATAATTTATTATACCATACCTGCTCACACTGAAACACTTATTACAATATTCTGTGGATCTATATTTTAAAAAAAACTTGTTAAACTGTGTAATATAT
>NC_136496.1:21972650-22082650 GCF_053919585.1 Euprymna scolopes | reverse complement strand
TTAATCTGACAACTTTCGCTGGAGCCGTTTTAAAACCTATAAAAAAGGCACTACACGCCAAAACCAGTCACTCGGAGCCAGCCAGCATACTGTAAACAACAACCTTTCTTTTGTTACGGGTTGGGAAATATTTACCTATGTTCATATCATGGCTCTGATACTAGGCATCGGTGAATGTCGACCAACTCCCCTATAAACTCCCTACCCGAAACTGTAAAGAAAGAACTGTAAACCATTCGGTACACATACTCGTCTAGATATAACAAGTCTCAACAATTTCCATTACTCTCTATTTGTTCCTACAATAAACGGAAATTCCACGAGCTAAGTTTCTTTCCTAGAACCAAAGGTCTCTGTAACATAATACCGTATGGCTGCTTCCCAGTTGACTATAGCATATTAGGTTTTAAATCTTCTGCGAATAAATTCTTGTTGAGAAATCCACTTAAATAATAAAACTCTTCTCAAGTCCCGCCTTAGTTATCATTGTGGTGTTGCCTCACGGCCTACCTGTCACTCATTAACCCATATCCTAGTTTGACCTCTAAACTTTGGATAGCGGTGACCCAAGAGTAACATGAAATAAACTATAGTCCAAATCTCTCCCCACTAAGCTATACATGCGATACCTTTATATATATATATATATATATATATATATATATATATATATATATATATATATATAACAGTGCCACTAAGTCATAGGGACCAGATTTGCGGAGATACTCTGTGGAGACTGGCAGCGAGGTGTCTGTTCACATTACACTTGAATTTTTGCATATTAGGGAGCAGGGAAAATTACAAATTTTAGTAATTTGCTGGAAAAAGTATTTGAGTAAAATGCTCTCTGACATCAAGATATGTCTACAGTGTATGATTTTGCCTCTTCTTGTTTTAGCCGAGATATTTACGTCGAGAAAATACAAAAGCTTTAAGTTCGTCGGAGCACCTTTAATCAAAATACTTGCAAAATAGATACAGGAATGCCATATTCCGGTGATGGGACATATATAAGAAATTTGGATGATAGTGCGGGATCTTTTTTTTTTACCAGTCTAGAAACGAGACTATTGGCAAATTCACGAGCCCAGAAGTGTCAGGTCGTGGATATGACGTTAAACTATATCCGATAGTGAGGCCCCAGATTGCTGGCTTTGAGGAGTGTGCAGCCATCCCTTAATTGGCATTGCTCCCAGGCCCACTCTGACCCGGAGTGCTAGTACCGGTTAGGGTTCCATCTATGGATTAAATAGAAACCGAATTGGAAAAAAAAAGAAAGATATTCAATTAAATTTCTTTCCTCAAAATTACTGGATTAGGCATTAAATAACCTGAAAAGGGTTGATATGACGTAAAACGAAAACAACTAACCAACCAGGGGGGTCAGCAATACTCCATGCATCGTTGAATGGTGGCCTTGTGGAGACACAGCATTCTTTCAGGTGTGAGAAATTTTCTAGCACAGTCGAGGGAGGCGACCTACCTCGCAGCAACCTTGACAATTACCTTCATGTATTTGTTCCAATTCATGTTGTATGTTAATGTTAAGCCGAGGGAAGTATTATCAGTTAGTGTATCATTAGCAATGGCAATTAATTGTTGAGGAGGTTTCTTGTCATTATTTAAAAAATAAGCTTAGCCTTAACAGCATTGAACGTTACCACCTAGTTACTGTACTATTCCCTTACAGACTGGAGGTCTTCCTCTAAGGTTTCAGCCGTTTCCTTTGGTATGTGTTCATTCGTCTCCCTCCTCCAGTACGTTATAGAGTGTAGTCTGGTCAGCAAATATATCCATCTAAAGACAATTTTGTAAAGGAAGTCGTTTATAAATATCAGGAATAATAAGAGTTCATTTATATTCTATTTGCAAAATCGAGTCTACAAGAGTTACTTCCTTTGTACTGTACGCCAACATCAGTCGTAGAACTGTTATCTATTTTGACCATTTAAACACCTGGTCTGATGTTAATCATTGGACTAAAACAGCCAGAATGAAACCGTTTCATGGCAAACGATGTCTTCATTTTTTTTAATTTGGTAACATTTAAACCCCTATTTACACACAAGTATAAATTTTAGGGGGAAAAAATTAGCCCCAAAACGTGTGTTTTTCACCTTAAAAAAATCCTGTCGCTCAACCCCAGAATTTTCCCAGGGTAAAATATTACGTTTCCAGACGTATATCCATCTGGTCTTGCTTTTGAGTAATTTTCAACAAAATCGAATTTTCGGAAAAGATTCTGTGTCATGAAAAGCCCAATTTTGGGTTATTTTGACCTCTTTTGACCCCATGAGGACGCAGCCAGAATGTTTCTAGAGTTAAATGTTACGTTTCCAGATGTATATATCAATAATCCATCTATTGAGTAATTTTCAGCAAAATCTAATCATCAGAAAAGATTCCATATCCGCAAAAGTGGTATTTTGAGCCAGTTAAACCAATTTTGACCCCCCCCCACCCCCCGAGGATGCCACCAGACGTTTTATCAAAAATCCGAGAAAGCTACCTTTCCTTCCTTAGGTAGTTATAACTTCATGCAAAAATTCAGAAAAATGTAATGAGTAGTTGTTGAGAATTTTGGTAACGAACAAACGGACGAGGGTGAATTCTAAGTGGACAAATAAAAACTTCTATTATAATTTTTTAGTTCAAGGAGTACTTTTTTTATAGTAGCGAAGATTAGTTTTCTGCGGTATGTTTTTGTGATGACTATTTTGTAACGATAAGAGCATATACTTTTAAAATATAAACGGCAAGACTTTATGTGTGTTATCGTTTTGTAATTCGAGGTGTTCACTGCATTGTCAGAGATATGTATTAGGGCATCAAGGAATTTTTTTTTTTTTTTTTACATTTTCACACCAAACAAGGCACATTGCCACTTTGGTGTAGGAGGCTACTATCAGGGACAGCAACTTCTGGGGCACTATGTTGGGATTTGGGCAGCAAGATGTCGGTTCACGTTACACTTGAACTTCTGCACGTCAGTACAGTTAGGGAAGCAGGGACCTAGAATGGAATTCCAGAGTCTAGCGGTTCTGGGGAAGAAACTACTGGAGTAGAAAGATCTTTTACATCGAGGGATCTCTACTGGGGGGGGGGGATTTAGCTACCTGTCGGGTTTGTCGAGGGTGTCTACGTCGTGGGGCACAAGTGTCTGCAGTTCGTCAGAGCATTCACCATTGAAATACTTGTAGAACAGGCAGAGGGATGCAACGTTTCGTCGATGGGACAGAGGCTGAAGCTTAGATGCCAGTTCAGGGCCTATCAAATTGGCGTCTCTCTTTTGAACCTTGTCTAGGAGCGAGGGACTAGCAGTAGATGCACCAGCCCAAATGTGACAACAATACTCTATACATGGGCAAATGGTGGCATTATAGAGGTGCAGGATACTTTCAGGTGTCAGTAGTTTTCTAGCACGGTAGAGAGAGCCTACCTTCTTCGCAGCGGCCCTGGCAATGTTTTCAATATAATTGGTCCAACTCATGTTTCCTGTGAACGTTAGGCACAGCAGTTTGAAAGATGTACTCTCCGACAGGGAGTCACTGGCCATTGCTATTGGTGGCAGAGAAGGTTTCTTGTAATTAATGAAGGAAACCAGTTTAGTATTGGCAGCATTGAATGCGACCATCCATTTATGTCCCTATTCCACTACATTAGAATTATTTGTTAACGTTTTGTTCTATAATTTATTTGAGTACAGTGATATTTTGGAAATAGGTGGCTATGTGTTTGTAGTTGTTCAATTTTATCGCTTAGAATACAAAAATATAAACTCCTTGTACATAAATACTAATACAAATAACTACTTTTCAAGCTTACTCGTGCTAAAAACTGAATTGTTGCTTTTAAAACCATAATAAAGTTAATCACTGATGAAGGTTAATAACTTTTAAAGTAATTTTTATTGATTTTAAATATGAATAGTAAATTAAAGGATTATGTTTTATGGTCAATAAGCTTTTCAACGTCGTGAAAGACAATACTTTTATTCTCAGGTTGCTTTTCTTGGGGATTTTAATAGTTATTGTGCTGGTTCAACAGTATATTTAATATGTAAATGTGTCCTGATGGGTTGATTTAAGTTTTTTGGAAGAGAAAAGATTATAATTGTTACTTGAGGTATGATCGGTCGGAGGCGATAAATAAGCTACATAATGCATAAATCATAGTCTGTAACACCAAAAACATAATACATTATTGTTGTGGTGGCAACCACTTATTTGCATATGCGAATAACATAACACTATAAATGGCAAGCCTAGGTTGGCCTTGGTGTGTCTAACTCAAATGCCACCGGAAGTGACGCCGAAGAGCGTACATGTCCTCCCACCAAGAATCTCTGACTCGACACCGTCATTTGTACATATTGTAAATATACCTTTTCTTTAATACACTTATTATTGCGTTATCTTGTTTGCGTCTTCATTGTATTTCCTTACTAATTATTCTTCAACCTTGCAACCACAACAATTATAAAAAAAATTGAGGCCATCCACAGAACAACCCAAAAAACAAACAAGTCACAGTATTCTACACCTCAATTCTTTATATGCAACCCAACTACTCACCTCGGAATTTGCTTCACAAGTGGACTTAAAATTACTCAAAAATACCCCGGCACCAGTTGCCTATGAATACTGACCATTCGCAGCTACTACTAATTACTTCCCTCGTCAGTATTTACAGCACATCATTTGGGTGTCACCTGAAGATGTTTCTAGAACGGATCGAAAACGTTTGTGATATATATATATATATATATATATATATATATATATAAAACACAGTAACATCTTGTATTTTCACATGAAAATGCAATAAGTAAAATCGAAAAAATAAAATAACAATAATTTAATTACAAGAGATGTTATTTAGTGTACCACGACTCCCTCTATAAAGTAAAAATAAATAAATAAAGTGTCAGAAAACGTGGAAACCAAACGTAGACAACATGGTTTTACAATAAAGATGAAACTGCTTTTATTTTACTATGAATAATTATGTCTATATTAAAGAGTAGATGTTAATGATGATAATGATTATTATGATGATAGGATTCATATGGGGCAGGAGAGCTGTTTTAAGTTTGGGCGTTCGCCTTTTATCTCTATTAAGTGTCGGCTAGTCGGATAGAATGCTTACGATGAACCGAAACATATGCGTTTTTGTGTGGAGAAAAAGTTGTTCTCATTGGTGCTAGGAACAGAACTGATGCTTTGATATATATAGAACTGGAATTGTTGATGCTACTGTTGTTGATGATGCTGCAGTGACTGCCGCTGCTAATGATGGCGATGGTATAGAACTAGTTGTAGAATAATAAGAGCTGCGGTAATATACAAAGATAACAATATTAATTTTTATTTTCATTTATTGCGGACTATTATTCTTACCTTTATTAGTTGTTGTTTCACGACGTTTCGTGAAACAACAACTAATAAAGATGAGAATAATAGTCCGCAATAAATAAAAATTAATATAAATAATACTCATCTCAATAATAAATTCCAATTAAAATAATATATATACCATTCGGTACGGACCCGACTATGGAAGATCAGATAATAAATGAACGTGGATTTATAAGACAAAGAATCCAACCTTGATCGCCCTTCGGGGCCCATGGCGCAGTTGATAGAGACGTTGAATCTCTACGATGAGCGTTGTCTGAAGATAGAGGTTTACTTGGTCAAAACGTGGTAAGACGACAACAACTACGGATGGCAGTGATTGCTTAGGATACAGTTAGGAGATTCGATGTTCCTATCCGTCGCTGTTACCACCTGACGAAGGCCAGAGGAATAGTTGGCCGAAACGTCATGAAACAACAATTAATAAAGATGAGAATAATATTCCGCAATAAATAAAAATTAATATGAATAATACTCATCTCAATAATAAATTCCAATTAAAATAAAGATAACAATGCCTACATTTCTAGTATTGCGAATCGCCATTGCCATCGTGAAATCACTGTCGGAGAGGAACTTCTACTTTTGGCTCTAGCTGCGCTAATAGAACCGTTGTAGTTTTGTTAATGACGCTAATCATCGTCGTGGTGATGAACCGAGCTGGACGAGAACTCCTACTGCAGCTAATTCTGACATTCAGCTATGGTCGTTGTTCGATAAGCTGTGATCTGAGGTCGGGGAGGGATATTAGACTTCAGGCGTTCGATGCCTCCGTTCAGTTGCAAAATAATAAAGGAAAGCCCACTGTAGGGTTAACTGCGCGTGTAATTGTAAGTCAAGGGTTGCGAAATCCCAACCACACCTCATTTGCACTATTTAAGTCCAGTTGTAAAGAGAAGTCCATGGCGACTGGAAACAATGCTGAGATAAGCGGAGAGCACATACAGCACCTGGAAGTCTCAAATAGCGACCCGTTTAGTACTGACTAAGTTTAACGTTGCTTGATTTAAGTGATCCAGCGGGAACCGGTGTGTCAACGTGATTATGCCTACTTCAGTCGGTGATAGTATAACAAAACGATGATTACTCCTGACTTGTAAAAATCTGTACAAACGGATCAGCTACTGTTCAATGCACGTTCCTTATAACAACGGAGTAGATAGAAGCTCTTCAAAGGTTAACGTCGGTTTGCTGTATTATGCGTGCGGTGGTATGCAGGATCGGAAACTGCTGCTATTTGTAAAGGTCAACTTTGTTTCTGCTAGTTATGAATAGGACAGATTGACTACTGGTTTTATTGTTTATAATATCGAGTCTTAGTTGAGCATGGCACTTGTATTGTTAATAATTTTACAAATTTAAGATCACGTGTCAAACTTGACTAGGTTCGAAAAAATATCAGAATCTCGTAAATAATCGCTTTTAGTCACGCGTTATTATTATTATTATTATCATCATCATCATCATCATTACTCTTTGATACATTTTCACAATGTCTATTCAATGATACAATATCGAATTTACATTGGGCATCTCTTTTATTTTATTTGCATTTTTTATGATAAATATAAGACAAATAACGGCGGATTCAGACGTTAATTACTTTGTCTTGTGTAATAAATCATTTCGAATTAGCCGCACATTTGTTTGTTTTCTTATGTGTTCTATTTGCTTTTGTCCGAATCAATATTCTAATCAACTATCGATGTAGAATGAGGCAAATAATGAATATTTAAAGAGGAAATTTGCCAACGATACAACAAAGAACAAAGGGAAGAGAAAAATAAAAAGGAATCGTTCAGCTTCATCATATATATATTTGTTCGGTGTCATTAGCGAAAGATTCAGGAATAATCGACTTTTCCTCGATGACATTCTTTCATAAAAGTTATACAATTCGATTGTAATTAACCTTCTATCATTAAGTACCGCATTTGATAGAGTGATCCTACAAAAGTCCATGTCCGAATTGTGATCACATAACTGGCTCCTAGTCGAGTGTCATCGTCATAAGGGTGGCGTGTAACGAGATTACCTATAGGGGGGTATGTAATAATAATAATAATAATAATAATAATAATAATAATAATAATAATAATAATAATAATAATAACTAGTGGGACCTGTGGAAATTCCACAGCGGACTCATTCATATGTAATATATTGATGTTTGTCTTCTGTATATGGAGACGCTCTGATATTATTGTAGTTCTTTTGTTAAAACTGCAAAAGTATTTATCTAAACTAGAAGGAATGACCGGCGCAGGCCGGTCGTAAGTACGCTTAAATATTTTAATTCTTGAAGATTTTGGTATATTTTATTATAGAGTTAATGTCGATTTTGGTATACGTTATTATAGAGTTAATATCGATTTTTATATATTATAAAGTGGCGATTTCAAAAAGAAAACAATATATCCATATGAATTGGGTGTATCAGCTTAAGCTTCAATCGAAACAAATATTTATGAATATATATATATATATATATATGTATGTATATATATATATAACTTTATTTTCTTCAGCTATAATCGAAACTGAAACCAAAACTTATGAATAATAAATGATAAAATTCTTCATAAAAAATAATAGATTACTAGGGTGAATTAACTATCATCGAAACTGAAACCAAAATATATGAAGAATTCTTGGTAAAATTATTTATTACAAGAAATAGAAGTCAATAATAATTAAATGACTCAGGTGTAAGCGTGACACAGCAAATAATTAAATAACACACACGCTATCATATTAGTATATAGATTCTTAGTAAAATTATTTATAAAAAATAGATGGTTTGAGTGCCATCAGCTATAATCGAAACCGAAACCAAAATATATGAAGAATTCTTGGTAAAATTATTTATTACAAGAAAAGGAAGTTTATAATAATTAAACGACTCGGATGTAAGCGTGAGACAGAAAGTACATAAATAAGACAGATGCTATTTTATATAATAGATGATGATGATGATGATGATGATGATGATGATAATAATAATCAACTAAGGAACTATCAGAAACTGACGGTTGCGATTGTTAGTTAGTTGCATAAGAAAGCTTCCATCGTACCAATCGCCATAGGTGAACTTGGCTCGATTCAAGGTGATCTTGAGAAACAGTTAATCAAATCAGCTAGCCAGAGATCTGAAAGGGATATGGATGATGAAAAAAAATCAAGATGGTACCTATAATAGTAGGAACACTAGAAACAATTCCGGAAAACTTTGGGAGAAATTGGAATCAGAGGAATTGCTGGAAAGATACAACGAATAACATTACTGAAAACAGCTAAAATATTAAGGAAAGCCCTGGAATGCGGAGACTAGTAAATGAGCCACATGCGCGGGCCAGACAAGCTACTGCAGAGACAAAACACTAAACGTTACATGAAACCAAGCACATTGAAGCTGCGTATCTATACGTTCTCTATCCTCATTTCCATTATCCAATCACCCCCCCCCCAGAATAATGCCAAATAGTCGAGAAGGCTTAAAGAGGATGAAAAAAAATGAGGAGAGAGCGCTGATCATACCTCCGCTGGACAAATGCCAAGGGACGGGTACCTTGGGGAGACTTATTGCCACTCAAACTCCGGTGGAAACCAATGGCCGCGGCTGGCGAAAAATCAATGGTAAGTGGCTGTGGCGATAATGTAAATTCATTCGCAAATAGTATCGAAAGAGGTAGAGAGTACTGGAAATCTGGAGAGATTGTCACTCAGCTTCGAGTGAACACCCCAGGTTGTCTCAAGGAGAAATCCTTTATGACATGTGTGAAAGCTCTTTGTTAGCCAATAATAATAATAATAATAATAATAATAATAATAATAATAATAATAATAATAAAAATAAATCCAGGTGTATTGTATGCGTTAACGCTTCTATGCGGATAGATAGTCTTATCTCGTATACTAAAAATGTTATCTCTATTTATTTTCTGAATGTTCGCAAAGGCTTGTGATGTAAATGGTGGCGAATTATGTAATATCCTGTTCTAATCGACACTCTTATTAAGGTTGGTAGTTTAAATCTCAAAAGTGGACGATACTAAGAATAACTTAACGAATCTGCAGCCATGTCTGACTGGACAAGAGCATGTAACTCCTTTTGGTTAAATAAAGGGTTTCATTCGAAATTCCACGAAGATGCCCGTGTTTCACAAAAAAAGATTCCCGAGTTCGATAAGACACACGTAAATAAGGTCGAAGTTTTCATCAGCCGAAACGTTTTGAAACTGGAACTCACTATGAGAAGAGTAACCTGAATAATTCAAAATATCTCTTTCTCTTTTAACACGATGCTAGTGAGGTGCTGATTATTGTCCTCTCTCCTTTATCATAAAAATATCGACTTTGTTGATGTGGGCCAAAGGTTGGGACCATGGAACGAAAACACAAAACACGGATTAGATGGGAGAAAAATGTATTAACCGAAGATGTTACAAGGATAAGATAAAGGGTAAGCGGAGCTTACTATCTGGTGGTGTCAAATATGAGTAGTCGTACGCACTGCGTACTACTAATACTACTGCTTATTCTACGATATTAAGATACTGCTCCTGAGAGTATTATCTCACATCGCAATACAGTATTTGTAGAGTCTATGATGCTGATAAGTTTTGGTCTCACAACAATTTTAACTCAAAATGATTGCGTTTTTATTTTTGATATAAATATCGCGTCATGTCCAATTCAATTAGTTTGTATCTATATTTTCTATTGTTACAAGGTTCCCGTTCTTTATTCTGTTCTCATTAATTTTTATGTGTTTTGAAATGAATGCATTTACGATTTGTATTGCTTTTAAAAAAAATATGAAAAAACCTTATTCGATACATAATGACAAATAATCAATTATTAAAGTGGCTGAAATGATCAAGAAGTTCCATCGGGTGTCCCTAATCCAGGAATACTTTGGCGATTGTTTAAATTAAGATTTTCTTTGTAAATAACCCCACATGTCTGGGGTGTTATGAAGGAGTTTGAACCCCATTCATGATCATACTTTATACTGATTGGATGATCAACAAAGTGCTTCTGTATATAATTTAATGGCGATAAAACAAAAGCGCCTTGATAATCATGACTAAATGCAATATAGGAGATATTGAAATGCATGTTAATCTCACGAAAAATGCCACTGATAGAACCGTTAATTTTTAATTCTTTATGCAAGCTAATCATATTTGGTACAAATAAACATTATGCTGTGTCGGACTTATCCACCAAGATTCAGTCTCGCATACCCAACAGTCTTTGTTTTATTGACGTTCAGTGATACACTGCAAATGTTTATCTCCGTATTGATCAATGTTGAGCGCCACCTAGTGATCAGGAAGGAGATTGAGACACCTTCTTCTTTATGTCTTGATGACTTGGCAGACCGGGAGAAGGCTTAAGGAATAATTGTTACTGTTATTTCATCCCTCACAAGGCAGAGCGTGACTTAGACGTGAGGGGGTACTATATGGAAGCAAGTAAAGAGGTACTGTATGATTTGGCTTTTTATGTAGATTTTAATTACTTTTATAGACACAGCCAAAAATGGCCTAAAAATCAAGTTGTTGTTTTTAAAAACGAAATTGCATTTATTAAAATCCATTATTTCTGAGTAAATTTTTTCCAGAAAGATAAAACCCAGAATTTTATCATATAGAAAGCAGAATAATGTAAAACTTTTTCTACTATTTTTAATTAAATTTTAAATGTTAAAATTTCCCAAAAGTTAACAATTGACATTTTTTTGTCTTGCACAAAAAACGTATATAAATAGTTTAAAAAAAAAGGTTTTTGAAAGAATTAATTTGTTTATTTCTTGTCGAACTAAGATTTAGGGTGATTTTCTATGAGAGTATACAAAAATATTATGATATAAGTACCAGTTACTTCGCGTCGATTCGATACAATGTTTACATTTGTACTTGATAAAAATCAAACTACCGAAGACCAAACACGCCAAAAAAAACTTATTTTTCAGTGACGAAAATTTCAATGTATTATTAACGCCGATGCTGGGCTGTACCATATGGATGACCATTTGTATGAGTTTGGTTTTTGATGTGTATGTGTGTGGGGGTCAGGCTCCCCAAAATGGGGGGGGGGGGCAATTTAAAGCAGAATAAAAAAAAAATATTTCAGCGCGTTTGGTCCACTGTAGTCGAAAGGCGGAAAACATTTTCAAACGGGATCAAAAAAATGATGCTATTTTTAACACAAATGGCACAATATTTATCGATTTTTTGTATCGATTCTTCAAAGCAGTCCCTGTTTAATAATAAGCATGCATTATTCGGCTCGCTAAAAAAAAAGTGTTAATTTATTTATCAAAGATTTTAAAATAGCTTTTTTCGTATAAATGTTTTAAAAAAATTTTTGTTTTGCTGAACTTAAATTAATTATTTTACTTAACATATTCACTGAATTTCACACTTCAAAACTCAAAAGCGGAATAATTAAACACAATCGAATTTCTGATATTAAGACGTCAAAATAAGGTATGCAAACAGGGTTTTTTAAAATCTATAATCCTGTTTCTTAAAACAAGACAATATGTTTTGTTCAGTTTCAGATGATTATTTTAAGCATATTTGGAACCCCCTCAAAACAAGGGGATTTCTAAGCAAATATATATATATATATATATATATATATATAAATCGTTTATGAAAAATAAGCAAAGTGTTATAAAGATCATTTATCTCTTAATAATCTCTGAAAATTTCGTATTGATTGGATAATTACCTAATTTTTGGTAGATTTTTAAAAAGACGGTCCGTCAAAAAGTATTTACATGCCCCACCCCCAGTTTTGGCGGTGCCGATACTTTAAATATATATATATATATATATATATATATATATATATATATATTTACTAGAGGGATATTTGGTAATTCACCACCAGACTCTTTCATATGTAATATATTGATGTCGGCATTCTGTGGATGTTCAGTGTAAATAGTAACGCCCTGATATTATTGTAGCTCTTTTGTTAAAACTGCAAAAGTATTTTTCTAAGCTAGCAGGGACGCCCGATGAAGCGCGGCGTAGCACCGTCGTAAAATACGCTTAAATATGATAATTTAATTCATGCAAATTTCATATATATTATTATAGAATCAATTTTTTTATTGATTCTCATATATTTTAAAGTGTGATTTCAAATAAAAATATATATATATACATGACTTGAGTGCAGCAACTTAAATCGCAACCTAAACCAAAACAACAATATATATATATATATATATATATATATATATATATATATATATATATATATAAAGCTGAACGTCTGTGTGTGAATGTGTGTATGTGTGTGTGTCTGGTCACGAATAGGCTCCGATATGGTTGACTATTTTAAAAAAACTGATTACATATAATGATAGAAGAAGTATCGAGACACAGGAATGGATATGTTCGATCTGGCAGAACGGTGGTTAATAAAACTTCTTGGGTCTGCGTTCGTTCTAAAGTAAATAAATCTTCATTATTTTTCAAAACTGTTTTTGATTCTTTCTTTTTCGATATTTCGTCGATATTATTTAGTAAGGGTGTTTAGCAGAAAAGCCAACAAACGACTACCCGAAAAAATAAAGATACAAGAAATAAATGTTACCATAGTCAATAAAAGTTCAGTTCATGTTTTTTTATTTGAAATAGTTTTTAATTCTCTTTACTTGAAATGATTTCAGCGAGCCGAAATTAAAACGAAATTTGAGGCGATAATTACTTAAATGAATTGTTATATAAACTATACATGCCATAATCGAATATTCCTCAAGCACAAAATAACGGAAAACATTAAAATATGTTTATAAATATTCCTTACGTTCACGGAACTCTCTTTAATTGTTAAGAGAGAAGCCTTAGGTGTCCCTCCTTCAAATTGAAAACGGGGCTCTCCATTTCAAAGTCGCTTCCATTTTGATTTTTTTTAAAAACTGGTTCCTAAATTTAAAAAAAAAATGTTCTTTTACAAACTACTTAAAATACAAACCAATGGACTTTTCTACCATAAAAGTAACTTTTTTTAACTATGGTAACATTTATTTCGTGTATATTTATATTATTATATATATAACATTTTCTCTTTGTAGGGAAACATCATTTTGTTGGTCACTCTTGGCTACTAATGGAAACAAAGTTGATATAAAAAATATATTTTCGCGAAAATTATCTTTACTTTCATCATATTTTTCTTAGGGTAAAATTTTTGAGTATCAAAACCTATCACTTTACAACCCCCTCCTTTTCATAACCTATCATACTTTCATTAATCACAGTCCATTTTCTGTAGGCTGTTTTTGAACCCAGTCAACGAGTGGTACTTCTGCTATTATATATATATATATATATATATATATATATATATATATATATATATATAGAACTTGAATTTCTTCAACTATGTAATGTATCAACGTGCATGTGAATATATAGAATTAATGTATAAATGCGCAAAAATTGAATGCAGTCACGCGCGAACACAAATATGACGACCAGTGATAAGAAGACGTTGCGAGCCTGCCTTAGTTTTATCGTTATTTCCAAGTCAAGTGCTCGTCCAAGATCCAATCTCTGGTCCCCCCTCTTTCACGAAAAACAGCCGTCTAGCTGAAACCACTGTCAGTAATTTTCCCCATCTTTATCTGTTCCTAAATCAAAACATAGATTCCATGAACAAAGGTTCTTTCTTAGAAGTGCACGCCTGTGGAACTCTCTTCCGTTTGCTTGTTTCCCACCTGACTACGACTTACATGTCTTCAAGTCCAACAGAAACAAATTCCTGATGAATCGCCCTTTTAAGTAAGACACTTTATCAAATCTCCATTACTAACGGTTACTACTATACTATCCCATTGATTACTGTACACGCAATAACGTTTATCCCCGAGTGGTTTCCGGGCCTTGATAAGTGGTGACATTCATGTAAAAAAAAAGAATACGTAATACATTGGATAATAAATGTCTTTACATCATTGCCCTTAGATCAAATAAAACTCCTTTATATTAGATGGGGGTAAAAAAAATAATTGAAAAAATAAAAACGAAAAGATCAAATGCAAGGATGGAGTGCGCATTCTACATTACACCTTGGATTATTTATGTGTTTACGGCCTAAATATATCAGCAAATAATTACTAGCTGAGTTAGAAAGCAAATCATTTAAAAAAGAAAATCAATGGAAAGTCTCCATACACACGTTTGTAAGTGTTTCCATATATTTCAGAATCTTTTGAACTAATGACCCAACACAGCTCGCCATCAAATTTGAAATAAATTCTCACGATTAAATACCAAGTTTACTGCTACTTGGCCAAGAAAGGGCGCTTATTTTCCGTTAAATTTATATAGGGAAGTGATCCGCCAATCTAAAATGCTACTTTAATTCTTTTTTTAATTCCTTCCTTTATATTATCTTTAAATGCTGTTGAAATGTATTAGCCAAAAAAATGTAGATTTTGATTTCTTGTAAGGAGATAACTACGCTGGGTTCTATCGCAAAAAATGCCAATTTTTTTTTAAATGTGTAAATTGATCAAGATGTTTCTTTTTTACATTAGAAAAACATTTTTTATTGTTTGAAAACGATTATAACTTTCAATCAAAAATACAAATAAAATAATCATAAATAAACAATTTGGGACTCTAAAAATGTACATTTTTATCAAGTTCTGATTTTAATCACGCATATTCAATTTAATCACGCATATTTATTTTAATCACGTATTTTCAATTTAATCACGCATATTCAATTTAATCACGCATATTTATTTTAATCACGTATTTTCAATTTAATCACGCATATTCAATTTACTCACGCATATTCAATTTAATCACGCATATTCAATTTAATCACGCATATTCAATTTAATCACGCATATCCAATTTAATCACGCATATCCAATTTAATCACGCATATCCAATTTAATCACGTATTTTCAATTTAATCACGCATATTCAATTTAATCACGCATATTTATTTTAATCACGTATTTTCAATTTAATCACGCATATTCAATTTACTCACGCATATTCAATTTAATCACGCATATTCAATTTAATCACGCATATTCAATTTAATCACGCATATCCAATTTAATCACGCATATCCAATTTAAT
This sequence comes from Euprymna scolopes, assembly GCF_053919585.1. Lineage (NCBI taxonomy): Eukaryota > Metazoa > Mollusca > Cephalopoda > Sepiida > Sepiolidae > Euprymna > Euprymna scolopes. The sequence continues at coordinate 22,067,103 of NC_136496.1, read as the reverse complement.
CACGAATATTCAATTTAATCAGGCACAACTTGGGTAAATAATATGTTTATAAAATATATCTAAATTGATCACGGTCTTCTTTTAAATTAGACAACATTTTTGTTTTGTTTTTTTCCGTTTTCAAACGATTCCAACTTACAATTAAAATTCAATCAAAATAATCGTTTTAAAATCTGGGACGCTTACATGTTTTTATTATCTTCGGATGTTTTTTATGTGAGCTTTTCTATATATGTGCTGGGCGGTCCTTACCAAACTCCTCTGTCGATTTCTGGTCGTGAAACTTGATATATACTAGAATTTGGACCTGTTCAACAAATTCGATTTTGTCATTAACCGATACAAATAGCTACTAAGGGGTCAATTTTTTTTACAAAATGTGACATTGGTAGGCGTATGTCGATTTAAAATTCTCTTCCTCGCATGCGCAAATATACATTTATACGTTTCCCGACATTATTCTTTTTAAGATTTAAAACGCATATGATTTAATACAAATGGTAACAAATAACGCTAGAAATCTAAACAATTTGGTTTTTATTCTAGCTGATCGTATCCAAATCATATATTTTCACTTTTGAAAACACTATTATATAGTGGATCAATACGATAATCAATATTGTATTTTCTCTATAAAAAAAACGAAATCTACGTAAATAAAAATATTATATTTTCGCATATTTTAGGACTTGGCAACGCTAGGCGGACTGCTAGTATAATAAGAAAAATCACTAGACTCAATGTGATAAATCCTCTTCGATCGCCGTCGTAGATTTACTGATGTGATTTAATGTCTACGTAACCCGAACGTATTAGGCAAGAGGGAATAACTCTGATTAAACTTCTAATATTATGTTGGGAAGAAAGTTCTTGCGGAATTTTTCATTTTGATTTAAAATGATGTATTTTTAAATAAGTTTTCATTCTAATACTAGTATTTATATATGATTTTAAAGGTTGTATTTCGTTCTATCTAATAGTTTAAATTAAAATCGTTTTAAAACAACTGTCTTCTTTTCAGCATAATTTTCGCATAATTTTCTTTTTTCAATTGAAGCTAGGTCGAAAAAATGCTAAAACAGCTCGCGAAATCAACGAAGAGTTTGGCTCAGGAACCACTACTAAACACACAGCACAATGGCAGTTTAAGAATTTTAGTGGCGGTGACAAGAGTCTTGAAGGTTATCAGTAGATTTATCGTAGCGACTTAGGGTAATATTAGTTACTTAAATCGAATAAAATAGTATATATATACACACATATATATATATATATATATATATATATATATATATATATGTGTGTGTGTGTGTGTGTGTGTGTGTGTGTGTGTGTGTGTGTCTGTGTGCGCGCGCATACGATAAAGTCTATGTACATCGATCTGAAAAGTTGATAAAGACAAAGAGAACATTTCGTGAGTAAATCAGAGAGAGAGAGAGGGGGAGGGAGAGAGCGAGAGAGAGAGTAAGAAACGCCGTTATGAATGGTTATCTTCCCTTCTTTTTGCCAAGAACGACCCGTTTCTCAACCGGGTTATAATTTAAGATGACAAGTGGGTTCTTTACAACAACCTGCGACGCTCAGCTCAATAACTAGAAGCCGATTAAGTTCCAATACACTTCCCGGAGCCAGAGTTACACCAAAAGATGGCTATCGTAACTGTTGTGTGGTCTGCGACTGATATCATCCATTAAAGTTTTTTTTTTTTGCATTGAAAGAATTTAAGCGGAACAGTACTGACAACAATGAAACAGAAACTTTGACGACACCTTCCATTAATCAACAGAAAAAGCCCAATTCATTTCCACGACAATGCTTGATCGTGCGTTGCTAAATCGCCTCTGCCAAAGTTGAACCAATTAGGTTATGAAATTCTGTGTCTGTTATACTCTCCAGAGCTCTCATCTACCTACTGCCATTTTTTCAAACATCTCCACAACTTTTTGCATGAGAAATGCTTCAAAAACTAAGCGATATAAAAAGTGCCTTTAGCGACTTCATGGCTACCAGAATGCAAGATTCTTACGTTACTGGCATAAATATACATGTTTTGCGTTGTTAAAGGTCTGTTTATGGTGTTTATTTGGATGATTTTATTTTTGTTTCAGTTGAAAAATGATCATCTAAATTTAAAAAGTTTAAAACCGCCGGAACTTTCTTATCAAACTGATATAATCTCATCTATATATCAATAAAAGTGAAAGTGTCTGTCTGTCAGTCTGTGTACATTTCCCACACAATAACTCTGTCAATTTTCAGTCTCGGACTCGAAATTTGATATACAGGGTATTGAGATTTAGGAAAAACTTTGTAATCCGTTTTCGGCCAGATATTTGGCTGTTAAGGGATCAAAGTTCAACGATTTGACCTTTCAGAACTCTACCAAACTCCTCCAACAATTTAGAGTATAAACACTTGAAATTTTAGATATATGTTCCTTGGACATGGATCTAACTTAATAACTTGATTTGAGCCCAATAAATGTTAAGGGGTCCTAATAAGGGTCAAAGTTTTAAAAAATTTATTTCTGCGGTCTCTACCAAATTACTCAGAGAATTTCTTGTCTAAACATTTGAAATTTTACCTAAAGGGTATTCAGAGATAGGGGGAGCTTTTTAATAAGTTTGGGTCGAAAATTTGAGCTATCAATATATAAATGTATGTATGTATGTTTGCATGTCTGCCTAAAACTTTCGACAGAGACGAAAGATTTTCACAAGATCAGTATCGTTGTACAGCTCGCCCCTTCAGACGACAAATACCGAAAAATTGGCTAAAAACATTAATTTCTTCATCCTCAACTAGGCACTTTTCTACCGGGAGGGGTCGCTTTTTTCGCCGATATTTTCGAAAGTTATCCCTTCTTTTCGATTCCCTAGCCTTAATTTAAATACATCACTTCCGGTTTGGCGATGGACGTAACGGCAAAAACGTCACGTTTCCCCCCCCCCCGTTTTTTTCCTTTGACGCGATGCGGGTTCGAGCCTACCTTCCTACAACCACTTTTTTTTTTTTTGCTCAACACACACTTCCAAACACCCAGGCAACGCTGGCCACCCATGTGATTAGTAAATAAAATCATCTCGTTTCAAAGCAGACAAGCAAATATGTTTGCACAATTATTATATAATATGTTATATGAACATTTCATTGGAAGTTCTTTATTTCCCTACCGCAGCGAGGTGACGTGATACATAGTTCGAAATTTGGTATTAGAAAAGCCAGCACCTTAGAGCAATAACATTCTAATCTGCAAAAATTCCTTGGCATATTTGCAGATCAGTTCTAGGAACTGCACATAATGAGAAACATACCACAGTAAACATAGAAGTCATCACCGCAATAACTTGATTTTGCTGAGAGGGTAAAACTACCAGTTGATAGCTATGGATGCATCTCTGTAGCCGTTTGCACTGGAAACTAGAGGTAAATGTTGCGTATTTTGGAATTCAGTGTAACTGACGCGTTCACTGGAACCTCGAAGTAAATTCACTTATCTCTAAAAATTGGAGGACCACCAGTATGTATTGAAAACTCGAAATAAGCCAAAATACTATAAAAATAATGGATTGTTGTTTGGAAAGTAAAATTACTGAACCTTTAAATGTAGTTTTCTTCCTTTTTTCTTTTTTTTTTGAGAGTGTAACGCACAGTAAACGCACAGTAAAGCAAGAAATAACTCTACTTTATAGCTGAGTTATTTTAATAGCATAATAAAAGCAAAGAGTGTACTGTTTCTTATTCATATAAAATCAAGGTATAAGGCGCATATCTTTTAACCTCGAGGTGAAAACGTTTATATTTCTAGACTAAATATAAACGTTGCGTGCATTGGAAGCTCGAAATAGCAGTTGCATTGAATTCCAAATCGAGGAAGTATTAGCATGCACTATAAACTCCAAGTGACACCCGATGCGATGGAAACAATGGATCGCTATTAAGAAAGAAAAATTACTCAAGTTATAAATATTTTCAAAAAATCGTACCGTAAAAGTGTGACACACACACCGCCACCTTTCTACTCCTTCCACCTTCTCTTCTTCCCTCTCTTCTGCCATGTTTTTTTTTGTTTACTTCCGCTTCTCAATCTTTGAAGGTAAATTAAGCAAGAGTTTTTCAAACGCCAATTTGTAGTTTTGACGTCGCATACTAACGACATGAGCCAGATTTCTGCTCACATTTGTATTCGATTCATTATCGTGTGATTTGCCCTTTAGACTATAATTTCTCTTCTTGTTGGATAATATGGACTTAAATTTGTGGGATTCCATTTGTTTAATTTAAATGTTATTTATCATGTTCTCAACAATTGTGGAATCAACCAACGCAACAGAAGAACTTCATCGAATTATTGGATTTCTACTTGTTAATCAAGAACTTCCAAGTTAATATGCAATTGTGGAAATAAAATAAAAAGCTTCCAGGTTTTGCCGTCATATTATGACTAAAAAAAAAAAAAGGCTTCCTTCAGTCTTGACATCTATGGATATTCACTGTAAGGGTGCCTGCGCGGGAAATTTTTGTGGCAAGAGTTGCGCAATCTCCAACCACACCTCTCCTGATTCGACATTGTTGAATACCAGTGGCAAGTAGAGGTTCAGGACGACTGGAAACAATGCCGAGAGCACATACAGCGCCTAGAATTCCCAAATGGTCACCCATCTGATACTAACCAGGCTCAACGTTGCTTAACTTCGGTGATCTGACGAGAACCGGTGTGTGAACGTGATTATGCCGTACAATATTATGACTATTAGTTTGGCAAATCACCAACCTAATATCTTCGGAATAACTAGATTCTGTGACTTCGGGCCATAGACACGGCGTTCGGAGACTCTTACTAACCACTTTTGTATTTTTTCCTCCCTCGTCCTTGATACAAATGAATTATTGTATCATTATTGTTATTTTGTTTTGTTTTGTTTTTACAAGTCAATAAAAAATATTTTAAACAATTAGGTTCTAAGTAGAAAGTTTCCTAGTACGAAAGGGTGAATGCGGTATTACGGTGTAAAAATTAGCTACGAGAAACATTTGTGTTTAGTCATGAAGTTATAAGCATGACCACCGACCCCCCCCCATTCCCCTCGTTTTGAGTTGGCCTTGTGCCTAAGTTTTTTGTTCATATTTTAACGTACATTGTATTTTTGGAAAAAAAAAATGTTATATCTCAAAGTGTAGTATCTGTTATTTAGAAGCTTCACTTCAATTTCCTGTTCTCTCCCAGTGGAGGAGAAATCCTTCACGACTGAGACAATTTTTTTTCTTTTTTTCCACGTTAAAGAACGACCATTGTGTCTAACTGCCTCGTGGGGAGGCATTGTAAATAGAAACCAGGTAAGAGTTTGTCATTTTCTGCGGTCCTTTTCTGACGTTCTAGACTCAATCTGATTATGCGAGATTATGTCTCACAGTATCGTTTAACCCTAACCGTAACCCTAACCCTTCTTCTTTTCTTCTTTAATAAAGTTTGAAAAAAACGCAATTAAAAAAATATAAACACCTCAACTACAAAACCCTGAATTTATCTTATAAACAGTATTTAAGTAAATAGTGTACGGTTTCTCTTTCGACCCATAATCTAGTTTGATATTATAAATTTGTGTTTATTTCACTCCGGGGACGCGTCAGGCTAATAAGCAATACACTAACTAATTACTAAAGCGAGAAGACAAACGCTGAGAGTGTGAAGCTCCTAGAACTACGCAGGATCAGATACATACATCAGTAAACTGGGAAGAAGTCATCTCTACAATGACCAGCCCTCTGTTCGTTTTGATAGCGGAAAATCTAAGTTGATAGCTATAAAGCTTTCTATATTAATCGCATGAACTGAAAATTCGAGGTAAATGTCGCGCATTTTTTAAATCAATAGAAAAGTCGCGTGTTTACTCAAAAAGTCGCATGCACCTAAAACTCGAGGTGGCACCAAGTAAAACCCGAATACACTGGAAACACGGGAAAACAATTCCTTAACTTTTAAATAGTTTTATTGATTCACCTTTTTCTCTTAAAAACATAGTTTAAAAAAAAAAAAAGAAATAACTCTACTACAAAACCATTAGTTCATCTACAAAAACAGAATAAAACCTGTTTAATGTTATTCCTTCTACTCGTCCTCCATCTTTGCATCATAATATTTCGTTCTTAAATCACGTCGCTTTTCCTTTGTTTCGTGGATTCATTATTCAAAATCTATTCGTTCCCTCGGCGTTTCAATCGCTACCGTTTTCACGTTCCAAAATCTGTTTTATTTGTTCTGTAATTGATTGGGTTTAGATCGTTAATTATTGAAAAGGTAATTCAATAACATTGCAAACATTTCTATTCGGGCAGACTATTAATAGTACGATAATAAATTAATGTTATTCAATTAACGGGAAGTATTTTGTATATTTCCTCTTCTATTTTGTGTAATGTAGTTATACAATTTTAGAATAATTATTTTTTAAATTGGGCAATAATTAAATAACCGTAAGATAACATATTCTATATATATATATATATATATATATATATATATATATATATATATATATATATATATATTTGTTTATTTCAATTTAATTACTACCTTACGTACTAAAATGTTATTATTGTTTTACAAAGAAGTCATCTCTTATCAAGGCCCGGAAGCCACTCGAGGTGTTATATAGGGGGTCTTCTTAAAAGAGAGTCTTAGAGAGTCTTATTATAAGTGATGCTTTTTCTTAGTAAGAGATGCTTATCTTAGAGAGAGATGCTTAGAAGGAGTCTTATTACAGTGAGGAATGTTGAAAGACTCTGAGAGAGAGAGAGAGAGAGAGAGAGAGAGAGAGAGAGAAGTTGTATTGTAAGAGACTTAGAGAGATATTGTTCATGTTAGGAGATTCCTATATATTAAAATGTTTATTCCTTAATTGTGTAGAAGAAGAAACTCTTGGAGTGAAGGGATATAGTGTTCAGACAGTTCGGACATGATGATGTTGAGACGTGTATGTAAAGACATATAACACAAATATATAATACAATTCCACTTTACCTTTCTGTAAGAATCATAAGACACAAGACGAGCTTTACAAAACACAATGGTTTATTTCTCACACGACCGGCCGGGATTTCCATCCTCAAGAATTCAAAGTCTCACATTTTTTTCTGGAAATATGTATCTATATTCTAAACAAATGTTTGTTTTACATTTTTAAATTTTTACACGTAATTTATTTCTAAACTAGATTACGAGGTTCGAATTTCGCCTCTGCCATTTCATTTTCATTTTAAACTAAATTCTCCATTTTTATACTTACATGAAAAAGGGAAAGCCCTTATCATGTAACAGAGGATAACGGTTATTGTTCTGCAATTGATTGGGTTTAGATCGTTAATTATTGAAAAGGTAATTCAATAACATTGCAAACATTTCTATTCAGGCAGACTATTAATAGTACGATAATAAATTAATGTTATTCAATTAACTGGAAGTATTTTATATATTTCCTCGTCTATTTTGTGTAATGTAGTTATACAATTTTAGAATAATTATTTTTTAAATTGGGCAATAATTAAAGAACCGTAAGATAACATATTCTATATATATATATATATATATATATATATATATATATATATATATATATATATATATATATATATGTTTATTTCAATTTAATTACTATCTTACGTACTAAAATTGTTTTGTTTTTGTTATTGTTTTACAAAGAAGTCATCTCTTATCAAGGCCCGGAAGCCACCCGAGGATAACGGTTATTGGGTGTACAGCAGTCAATGGGATTATATCGTAGTAATCGGTGGTAGTAGAGATTTAGTAAATCGGATTACCTAAGGGGACGGTTCATCAAGAATTTGTTTACGTTGGACTTGAAGACTACCAAATTGTAGTAAGCTGGAAAACAGGCAAACAGAAGTGGGGTCCGCAGGCGTGCAGTTATAAGAAAGAAGCTTTGTTCGTGGACTCTATCTTTAGGTTTAGGCACAGACAATGAGTGTGGGAAATTATTGACAGTAGTTTCAGCTAGCTGAGTGTTTTTCTTGAAAGTTTGGCGAGGAGGAACCATAGATTGGAGTTCAGGCCAGTTATTACTGATATGCCCTGTTTTCCCTAAACTGTTATTATATGTTTGTATATCTATTTCATATATTTGTGAGAATATATGAATAAGAGTGTGTATTCGTATTAATTGGATTCTTTTGACTATAGCACTCATCTAGATTTTATTGTCACCGAATTCTGATCGATGTAAACTCAGAAAAGAATTTCTGGCAAATAGGGAAGAAAGCGTTGGGCATTGAATTTGACGTCACAAAAATCATCTACACGGTCACAGAAAACATTTTTAGGGTTTTGTTTTACTATACAAATAGATTCGAAAAGAGTGGTAAAAAATAACGCACATGTCACGGTTTACATTTTTAAGAAGTTCTGCCCTCGTAGAGAAATAATTAATATTTGTAAACATTACATTCAATTATTGTGCGCACCTATTTTTTTTTCTTTCTAGTTTTTCTGTAATTACATTTACTTTTTTTCTGTAAATAACGCGTCGAAATTAACTGTTTAATATTTCACACAAGTTCTGTTTACATTACGGGGCGGTAATGAATGTTGTGACAGCGTAAGGAAAGCCGAAAACGAGGCACCAAAATGTGCACGAACTAAAATTTGAAAACGACGCTGTTCGCAATTAACAAGAAGGCATGGTATTCAGTTTTCGTCATCTTGAATCATTAGGAATAGAAAACCCTTATTATTTGAAATGAAATAATTAGCGTTTAAATCAACTTTAAAACGCCAACATATTCTGCAAGTAGGTTGCAAAGTAACTTTTATAGTCATTGGTGACATTTACTTGTTGTATATTTTATTTTTTTACCTCTTTTTCGAATCTAATTGTATAGTAAAACAAACCCCTATTTTTGTTACATACATACAATAAATCACTGTTAACAAAGTATAGGTCGAAAAAGTATTTGTTAATAATGAGTTAATGTACTGTGAATAGAGGACAAAAATAAGAAATTATAATTAGAGTTTCTTACACATTCCAAAAATCAGTTTATGCTGACGGATTATCTAGACTGATAACAAAACCCATGTAGATGCAGTGTTTGCCTCTACAAACTACAATTTAAGTAAAAAAAAAATACATTTTGTACCGTTTTTTTGAGAGCGTTAGAGATAACACTCGAAGAAGCAAGAGCAGTAGCTAATAGAAGCCATCATTCCTATTACGGACCTATATTTGGTTTGCTATACTTGCCATAATACAAGTATTTATATGGAAACAAAACAGTTTTCTAAAGTGCTAGTTGAGAATATTTTCCTTAATGAATGTGATTCCCCAACTGCGAGATTTGGCACATTGGTTTTCACTTTCGAATTTTTCTCGATCAGAAATCATATCGGTGAAAAGAAAAAGGAATCCAATCTATCATTTAGGTAAAACTAGCCTGAATGCCCGGCGTTGCCCGGGTGTTTGGCGGAGAATGCTGAGCAAAAAAAAAAAAGTGGTAGTAGTCAGGTAGGCTCAAACCCGTGACGCGAAGGCAGAAAAGAAAGTGAAAGAAAATCTGATGATGTCTTACCGTTACTCCATGATGCAACCGGAAGTTGGGAACATTAAAAAGGCAAAGTTCATCAAACCGATACGATAACTTGCAAAAATAGCTCGACAAATATGGACACCTTCTTGTAGAAAACTGCCAAGTTGAAGGTGAAGGAATTAATATTTTTAGCCAATTTTTCGATATTTCTCATCCGAGACGTCGTGCTTTAAAATGATGACGACATTCCATTGGAGGGTGAAGGAATTAATGTTTTTCGATATTTGTCTTCCGAATGGACGAGCTTCAAAACAATACCGATCTCGTGAAAATCAGTCGTTTTGTCGAAATTTTTAGGCAGACATACATACATACATTTCAACAAACAGGTGAGAATTATATCATAGATGATTTTTACGTATTAGTAGTTCAATTAGTGCAGGAATCACAGATAAAATTTTAAAAAATAATAAGTTCACATATATGCATCCATAGATATAACATATATTTATAGCAATTTTTTCTTTGAATCAAAGGATGCGGCACATTTAATGCCAATTCTTTCTGGGATGTTTTCTTCTAAATACTAGAATCATCGGAAATCGAAATGGTATTTTCAACTGAACAGTCAGATCTAATTAATTTACGTGTACAAAGATCGATATAGTCTCCCTCCACGGATCGATTTGTTCAAAGGTGTCCACTCGTAAAATGTCGCTATGCTATATGAAATAGACTCAATTAACCAGCCAAAATTGCATATATATTCGTTATTTCGATTGCGCTCAATTGATTTGTTTGTGACTTTTGGATAATCGCTTACCCATAATACATCCATCCGCCATGCCCATATATATATATATATATATATATGTGTGTGTGTGTGTGTGTGTGTGTGATGGACTCTCTCGTCGATTTCGATGTATAAGCTTCCGCCACAGCAACTAAGTTGCTCGGATATCAACACAGATGACTTGTTTATAGTAGTGAAGGCTACGTTTAGAACGTTTCACACTTTTTGGTATTACTGTTTAACCTTTGTCGATGCAGACGACTGCAGCAGGACAGAGTATACAGAAGATTGCAAGTTTTTACATCAGAGGTTCCTTCTCCTAAATACATGTCTAGGCAAAGACTGGGGCTTAATTAATGCGCCCCTAGATACCAACCTGGAAATTTCTACGACTCGGCGCGGTACCTACAGTGCCTAGATTTCCCAAATAGTCACCCATCTGGTACTGACCAGGTTAAATGTTACTTAACGTCGGTACTCTGGTGAGAACTGGTGTGTCAACGTTATTGTGCCGTGATATATATATATATATATATATATATATATATATAATTTTTAGAATACGAGAGATTATATAATTATTTCAATAGTAAAACAACGTGACATCTCACAAAAGTCATGACAGTCAACAAATTGGGCATGCAAGACTCAATTAAAACGAAACTAGAGTATAGGACTTTCGGTTTGTAAGCTGTCATTGCTCTTGTGAGCTGCGACTTTATTTGACTCTATGAATAATTATATATATATATATACATACATACATATATATATATAACTACTTCATTTACTCACATAAATTTAATATACGAAAGTATAGATTTATGCGTAAACTTTAAGTATTTACTTTAAAAGTGCTCAATACGTAGGTAGAGCTAGTTAGTAATTTATAAAATATATATGGCGATTAAGCTACACTGAATATTCTGCGTTTAATCCACCATAGGATTCGTCAGGTTTACGAATCCTATAGTGGATGAATCCTATAGTGCCTGACGAATCCTATAGTCGATGAAACGCAGAATATTCAGTGTAGCTTAATCGCCATATATATTTTAGAAATTACTATATATATATATATATATATATATATATATATATATATATATATATATATATATATATATATATTGGGGGTAGAATATTCAATTATGGCCTAAAATAGACAATTTAACATGAGGATTAATTACTAAAAAATGAAAATAAAGGTTTGCTAAGTTTGACTCATGTCCAGGTAACCTACATCTTAAATTTCAAGTAGAGCTTGGTGCATGTTTGAATACCCTTTATGTAAAATTTCAACTTTGAACATTTTAACTTGGACTCCTTTGGAAGCCCAATTTTCGGCCAAAAAACAATTAGAAAGCTTGCCCTTAGTCTGAATACACTTTATGTAAAATTTCAAATGTTTACACTAAAAATTGTCTGAGAGGTCAAAAATTTGTAACTTTGACCCCAATTTTGATCCTTTTACCATTTTAGATTTGGGCTCAAATTGATATAAAAAGTTTGATCCATGTCCAAGGAATATTCATCCGAAATCTCCAGGATTTAGACCCAAAATTGGCGGAGGAGTGTCGTAGAGTTTTCAAAAGTCATATCGTTGAACTTTGACGACTTAACAGTTGAATTGCTGTCTTAAAACCGATTAAGATTTCTCCAAATCTCAATACACCTTATGTCAAACCTCCAGTCTGTAGACTTAAAAGTGACACAGTAGTTGGGTAGGGAAATGTACACACGCAGACACACAATTGCACTTTTATAGATATATATATCTTTATCTATCTATCTATCTATCTCTCTCTCTCTCTCTCTATATATATATATATATATATATATATATATATATATATATATATATATATAAATCAAAATTGCGTAATATAAACATATTATAAGGTATTTGCAGCTTCATTTCCAATTGTCGGATTTGAATCATTTCCAAGCGCACTTTATCTCCTTTTGATGAATTGATTGTTGCTATTTCTTCTGATGAGCTAAAGGCAAAATAGATGCACTTATTGATATAATAATTAATTGATTAAATTTGTGCTACGAAACAGATACTGTCAAGAATTATAAATGTCAACTGAATTAAAGGAATGAGTTGTAACACTGTCAGCATCATGAACTTCGGAATATAGACTTTTGTGATTCATTCATTATATTGCTCTGGAAGTACATTGAGCTTCTTAAATAAGGATTGACATATATTAAAAAGGAAATAAACTATATTTCCACAGAAATATATATATGTATCTATATCTATCTATCTATCTATCTATCTATCTATATATATATATATATATATATATATATATATATATATATATATATATATATCGGTTTATCATTTACTAAAAACGTACTCAGTTTGTATATACCAATCGTTATGAATTTAAAAAATTCTCATAAATAAAGTTTTTAATAATATCCAAATTTATATATATATATATATATATATATATATATATATATATATATATATAAATTTGGAAAATTTGGAAAAATCCAAGCTCAATAAATGCCTATTTATTGGGATTCAAATCATATATATTTTGATATAATAATTGTTCTAGTTTCAAATATCAAGTTTTCTCAGTTGGTCTTTTATTGCTTTCCAAAAGGTAACCAGTTCCAAATTGTTTCGTATTGCGACAAACAAATTTGCAAAAGTATGTTATTGCTGCATATTTAGTCACGTACTCATCAGATGTTTATCTTAAAAAACTTAGGAAACGACAATTTTGCATAACTTACATAATGTTACGTAATCTTATTTTTTTCTTGTATTATTGTTGTTTTTCTTTTCTTTTATATTTTATTATTCAGTTATATATATATATAATCTTATATATATATATATAATCTTATATTTCTTTTAATACAACACTGTCTTTTTTATTAGGCAACACACGCTGTTGTTTATTACGCTGGGTGGCGAGTGTGGTCTAGTGTGTCACGACCTGGATATTCCAAGTTCGAATACAATTGGTTTCACAAAAATCACTTTCACTTAAAATGTTAGCAACCTCCTTGCAGTCCCATAAGTTTCCGAAGTTTGACTAGAAAAATATCGGGGAAACCAATGCTAACAATAGAATCATTTTGCATTCCTCCGATCTGATTTTGATGGTTTAATACATGTTGCTTTCTTCTGCTTCTTTGGTTTTCCCATTCTCCATCTTTCGCAGTTTCTTCTTATTCGATTTTCCTCAAAACACAGTTTTCTTTAAATGTTTTCTGCATTTTCCTGCTTTTATCTTCATTTACCGTCTTCTTCTCCCATCTTTTCTTCGTTCTTTCGTCACGTTTTTGACCGACAACCTTTTATTATTTCCCGGTTTAGAGCATAGAATTAAAGGCAGACTTATCGGCGCTCAACCAAAAATATCTTGCAGCATCCTCCGATTTGATAGGGTAGCGGTCAAGCAGGCTAGTTCAATGGGGCAGCGATCGAAGTGAACATTATATATACATATGTATTTGTCGCTATGCGTCAAGACATTTTTAATGTAAAAAAACAACGTGGAGACTGAGAAAAATGGGAAGCTGTATTTGGCGAATTCTAGATATACAAAGAGATGAGGCTTAAGCTTGCTAGATCGTTTATACAAAGTCAGTTCAATGGGATATTGATCGGGGTGACCATTACATATATATTTGTCGTTATACGTCGAGAAATTGTTAACAAAGAACGTGCAAAATTGAAAAAAAAACAGGAAGATAAAGTAAGAATATTCTAGACACATGTTGAAGCAGGGGAGAAACATACTACAGGAATCTACATTGCGGGCGAAACAGTTTCATTTCCGAGTGAGTTTTCGAAGTGGCAACTATAAATGATAAAACATTTTTTGGCGATTTTTTTTTCTGAAGCTCACTACTGAGTGAAAAATATATTTTCATTATTTTTAATAAAACTAACACAGTTAAATTATTAAAACAATAAAAGTTTAATAGGACAATATACACTTTCTTACAAAGGCTGTATAAAAAAACATCTGAAGAAATTAGACTGGTTGTACCTTCAAGTATAGACATAAAATTTGTTGTATATTATATGTTAGAATTACACTTATTTATAAAAATACAGAATAGTATTAATGATGTACATACTCGTCACAGAGCGAATGTGTCATATTCTAAAAATCATATGGGTTTTCTATTTGGCTAGTAAACTAAACTATTTACTTGTCAAAGGTCAACTAAAGATTAATTTGTCCATGGAGCCTCGTTTCGACATAAACACAAAGAAAAGGAGCAAAGGACTATCAGCACTAATAAAAAGGTAGCTGTGTTTGAAGACTATGACAACACAACGCCACTTAATATCAAAACACCGTTACGAGACTATTTCAACGCATGAAAATTTTGCACGAAAGCAATCATTCAAACATGAAAAAAAAGATTCTCTATATACTTTTTTTATATTCCTTCACCGACTATATAAATAAATGTTGATTTCATAACCTCATTTTTACGTTTCAGAATGAGTGCGTTTTTTTCTTTATTTTTAAAGAAATAAGGATTTACGACATTAGTTCAAATATACGCAGACATGTCTATATATCTTTTTTTATTATTATTCTTAAACCAATATTCTTAAACATATATTAATTTTGATATAAAACTTCGGTGTTTTTGCAGTGTACGCACCATGTTACATGTGAGATAGAATTTCAAACTAAAATTTCATGGTATTTTTTCACTAAATTGTAAGGTGAAAGTGCAGAATAGTTAAAAGTCCCCTTCCCATGTTAAGAATTGCTTCTAAATAAGAACTTATTATTTAAGCATAGACCTCTTCCAGAAGTATCAACATTTCTTACGTTTCCGAATGCGTGCGTTTTCTTTTACTTTTAAAGTCCTAAGAACTTCAAAGGCTGTTTTTCTTTGATTTATAAAGACATAAAAATTTCCGACGTTAACTCAAATATATCTACACATAGCTATATATCTTCTTTCATTATACTTAAACCGATTAGATAGACACATTTTAATTTCATACAAAAATTCTAACGTTTCAGAACGCGAGTATTTTTTCCAGAAACAAGAATTTCAGACGTTACAATAAATATACGAAAACACACACGTATATATATATATAAACACACACGTATATATATATATATATATATATATATATATATATAGCTGAATGTTTATGTGGGTGTGGGTGTGGGTGTGTGGGTGTTTGGTAACGAATAGGCTCCTATATGGTTGACTATTTTAAAAAACTGATTACATAAATTGATAGATGTATCGAGACACGGGAATGGGTATGTTTGATCTGGCAGAACGCTGGGTCATTAAAATAGTGGGGCCTTCGTTCGCGCTTGGTCCACAACGTATGGAAATAAAAAATATTTAAAAATTAAAAAGAAACGTTTACAAGTGTTTGTAAAAAAATATTTAAAAATTAAAAAAAAAACGTTTACAAGTGTTTTTGATATAGATGTACATAAGAAAATTTTGTTAAGTATGTTTTAACTTAAATAGGTATGGTATAATAAAATTGTGGGGTCTATGTTCGTGCCTGGCCTCCATAGAATGGAAATAGGCGCAAACTTTAATAAAGACTTTTCATATCTATCTGCGTAAGTATACTTTGATAATTATGTTTCAGTTTGAAGAAATATGGTATAATAAAATTATGGGGTGTTCGTTCGCACCTGACCTCCATAGAATGGAAATATGTCACAAAGTTTAAAAAGGTTTTTTAATATAGATTAGCAAGATTATTGTGATAAGTTTTTCAGTGTGAACAGGTATAGTATATATTTTTACTTTCATCATATTTGCTTTGGTTTTGATACTCCCAAATTCGAAGCTATCTCTTTACAACCCTTCCTTTTCATACCCTATCATACTTTCATAAATCAGAGTCCATTTTCTGTAGACTGTTTTTTGAACCCAGTCAACGACGGGTACTTTTGCTAATATATATATATATGTGTGTGTGTGTGTGTGCGGGTGTGTGAGTGTGAGTGTGAGTGTGTGTGTGTGTGCGTGTGTATGTGTGTGTAATCCATTGATCGATTAGATAAAAAAAATATTAATTTCAAACAAAAAAATGTAAATGAATGGTTTCGTTTTTATTTTTTTGTATTTTTCTGATAAAAGTTTCATTACAATGTTCGTAGTTTGGATTTGTCGTTTTTTAGC
Source organism: Euprymna scolopes (assembly GCF_053919585.1). NCBI lineage: Eukaryota > Metazoa > Mollusca > Cephalopoda > Sepiida > Sepiolidae > Euprymna > Euprymna scolopes. The sequence continues at coordinate 22,050,599 of NC_136496.1, read as the reverse complement.
AACATTTTCTGCAACATTTAATGCATTAAAATAATTTTAAGACCATTAAAACTCCAAAACATAGACGTTTATTTTCACACAAAATAGAATGTTACGTAACTAATAAATTATTAATAATCATTTCTTCACATTTAGCAGTTTTCGTAACAAAGTGTAAAATCCATTGTAATGAATGAATGAATTAAATCCATCCGACGACGAATAAAGTTTATACTTTTCAGGAAACTTTGAATAATAGCTGTCAAAGTCTCAGTTGTGTTATTATTTCTAAAACGACACTTCGCTTATAGTAGAATAGTTAATCTCTGTGAATATGATTTTAATAACAACAAAAACAAAAATAAAACATGCATTCACCTTCGAATCCTCGAACGGGGAAAATCCGCCAAAATAGTCAGATTGTCGTCTGCCACTTATTACAATCAAAACAACGTTATAAGTCCATCCTAACACATGAAAGGTTTACACGAAATAAATTATTCAAACGTAAACAAAGGTTCTCTTTATTTAATTATTTGGACTATTATCCTCATCTTCTAATTGTTGTTTTCGCGACATTTCGGCCGATTATTCCTCTGGCCGTCCTCAGGTTAACCGCAACGGGATAGGAATGTCGAATCCTCCAACTACTGCCTTTAATAGCTGTTGTTATCGCTACACGGTTTGGTCAACTAATCATCTGACCGGCTTTGGGCGGGATGTAGTTGGAGGATTCGACATCCCTATCCCGTCGCGGTTATCCTGATGAAGGCCAGATAAATAATTGGCCGAAACGCCGTCAAAACAACAACTTAAAGATGAAGATAATAATCAATTTAATAAAATAAAAACCATACAATTTACTCATCTCCAAAATAATTCCAAACTAATTCAATAAACGTTCTCTTATTCGTTATTTTGAAAACTAAATTAAATTAAATTTGATTTAGCTCAAAAATATAAATAAACTTCAAAAAGTGTTCGTTCATCCACCCCGTATCGATACTGTAAGCATATTCATTTTCTTTTTACTTTTTAGTCGCGTGCAAGCGACTCTATAAGTCACTCCATCGGTAGGTCCGTCGGTCAGTCAGTCGGTCGGTCGGTCCGTAACACTTTTGTGCTTGGCCTTTTTGGTTAAGATCAAAGTCTGTTCTTAATAGATGCTGTTCTTATAATTTATTCCTTTAATTGAGTTGACATTTCTAATGGATTATTATGGAGCATCTTCTTCCTTGGATTTTACTTGCGCAAATGGAAATTCAATTAACTTTCTTGAAGTTATATATTTGGATTTTACAGTCACTGGATTATTTATCTTCCACCAGATTGTCCATTCATGTGTAATCACCTTTTTCTTCACTCCTATTTGGTTTTATCGAGCTTTTACATCTGGTTGAGATAACTTTATAAATAGTAATTCTTTAATATTTATAATATACTTTAATTTTAGCATCTTGGATGATTTTGCTAAATTTAATTGTAATTTTTATTTTTATTTTATTTTATATATATATATATATATATATATATATATATATATATATATATATGTGTGTGTGTGTGTGTGTGTGTGTGTGTGTGTAATATTAATTAATCGATTAGATAAACAAATATTAATTTCAAATAACAGTTGTTGTTTTTTTAGAAAATGTTCCTTACACATCCAAATAATTTAAAGCCATTGTAACTCAAAATAAACCTTTATTTTCATACAAAATAGAATTTTTAGTACTATTAAATTTCGAGATAATACCGCCCAAAATCGTTTTTTTTTTATTTTTGAATGTGCGTATTATTTTTCTTTTGAGAAAGTTTTCCTTACACATTAACTGCCTTCAAATAATTGCAATAAAGTTATGACAATACAATACAGAGGTTTACTTTAATACAAAATGCAAATTTTTGTAACTGAAAAATCATAAATAATCATCAAATTATGTAAAAACTTTTTCATGTTTCGGATTTTGTAAAAAAAAAAATTTTTTGTAATAAATTCATGTATGAATGAAAGTTGTAAAAATGAAATTTTCAGTTTTGTTAACAATAATCAAAAATACGAATTCTTACAAACATTTGATAATAATCAGGTGTGTGAGTAAAACCTATTTCCTTCTGTCCAATATCTAGCAAGATTGCAGACCCCACAATTTTATGAAAACGTAAAAACTATTTCCTTCTGACCAATATCTAGCAAGATTGCAGACCCCACACTTTCATGAAAAAGTAAAACCTGTTTCATTCTCATAAATGCCAAGCGCACACACAGACTTTCATACTCTCTTCCTTCCTTTCTCTCTCTCTCTTCCTCTCTCTCTCTATATATATATAATATCTCATATATATGTGTATGTGTGTATCTCTCCATCTATATATAAGGGGAGAAAGAGGGAGAGAAGAAAAGAGAGTGAAAAATATAGACACACAATACATATATTTAATCTTAACATTAATCTGTGCATACATCTTGATTTTTTACTATCCAGTGCACCTCATTCCCAACCTGATATAAATATATATATATATTTATATATATATATATGTGTATGTGTGTGTGTGTTTATCTAATGTTCCTAATATAAAATTGTACATTTGTCTTTATTACCAAGGTTACAGCAAAGCGTGGTTTGATATACAATGCCCCTGATAAAGCAAACTCTCGACAGAAGAGCAAGGTTGTCAGAAAGCTTAACAGCTCATCTGCAAAATAAATCCCAAGAAGAACAAGATCGTAGACTTTCCCTTAACCGAGCAAGAAACGCTCCTGCAGTTTAAAAAGAGTCCCAAGAAGATCGGGACACTAGACTGCCGCTGCTCACAGCCAAGAATCCCAAGATGCTCGGGAGACGAGACTTTTCAAAAGCAGGACAAGAACTACAGCTGGCCGTGAACATGAATCCCAGGAAGTTCTGAAAGCCAGACAGTTCCAAAACAGAACAAGAACTGTTACGTCTTACAATCTCAAGCAAACCGAAATTCTAGATTGCTTCAGAACAGGACAAGAAATGGTGCTGCTCGAGAACAAGAATATATTTAGGAACAGGATTGTTGATATGGTATTATGGGGCAAAGAGTATGCACTGGTTAAATTTTTAATAATTATGGAGCTGCTTGTTTATATTCTTCCACCCATCCTTATGTTACGGATCCTGCAATCGCTATTGGTATTATATTTCACCAGTGTAATTCTTATCTAGCATTGAGTTGTAACATTGAAACAAAAGGAAATTGTTGCCCAGAAGAAAAGGTGAAATTGTCACATTTGAAGCGGCCTCCTGAACTACTCTGGAACCTTCTTCAGTGTACAACTAATCACTTACATTTGTATCTTAAGAATATAAGATAATATAATTATTCATTTCAAATTATTGTTTTTGGAGCTAAAAAAATTGTTGCTGAAGAAGGCTTCATGCCAACTTTTAGTGTATAAGGACGTGTTTATTAGATGATTGGTTCAATATCTCAATTACCTAACGAACAACTAAATTTATTGCAGATCTTTTTCATGCGTGATTCTCAGGATCAAATTAAGCGATGTTGTCAAACTTTCCATCATCTTGATTATCAAATTGTCAGTGATCAGTATATGCTTACTGAATGTAATCCCCTGATTCGTACTTTTAAAACAGCTTTAACCAATAACCTCAATGTGGTAATTTTCGTGTAGTCATTTGTTCAGATAGAAGACAAGCAGGGCGGCATTAACACCACCACAATGCAGTTACTACCAATGAAGCTGCCATAGTTAGTGAGACATCTTACAGCAGAAATATTGTTATTAGTCGACGTAACTGTATAGCTATTGTCTTAAACCCTACAGGAAAGGGGAAACAACGTATAACAGAAACTCACAGGTCTTACGATGCCCTCTAGTCTCTTCTGCTCTTCTGACAAGGACCAGATGGATAATCGTCAGATCAGCCTCAACAAAAAGGACTTTTATGCATACAGTATCATATTCAGAAAAGGCCAAGATAATCATCTCTTATATAAGAGAGAGATTTTACTGCAATTTCATATGGACATGTATGCAAAAGTGGTAACTGAGAGACTCCTTTACATGAGACAAAATCAGGAAAAACTTAGTAGTAGATTTTTATGTTCATCTAAGGGATGCTATAGCTAATGACATCAATAATTTGATAAATTAGTGATTCTTCGTTCTACTTCTACTAGAGGGCCATGTTATATTCACGAACGGACACAAGACGCCATGTTTTATGCATGAAAAACCAGATTCATTCATCACGTTTCCATGCAATCCGAAATCGGAAGAAATCAAATTTCATTTGTTTGCCTGGCAAGACCTCATCACAGACACAACTTGACTGCCAGAGTTTTTCGCCAGAAACTAAACAAGTTTTGTTAAATAAACACTAAAGTTATGGCCATACGGACTGCTACGTGTACACCATTGCATGGCAGAAAAGATGCCAATCACGTGCTCATATCTTACTGTGGCTGTTTTATAAGATCAGGCCTAATGAGCTCCCTGATCTTAAGGATTATCCTGTTCTCTATTTTATTGTTAAAACTTGGATGGTCTATGGTCTATACAGTCTCCTTGACCGCAAATCTCCTTGCATAGTTGACAACAAATGTACTAAAAGATATCCAAAGCAGTTTCTCTCAGATACTGAGGCAGGTCATTATAAATACCGACGCCGACAACCAGGTAATGGTGGTTTCCAGGTAAACATCAAGCGTGGAAATTTAGAATTCAATTAAACAATTCATGGATTGTACCACCTTTCGCTATCTTATTAATGTTGAATTTTTCAACAATGTTAAATCCATTAAGTATATGAGCAGGTATATTAACAAAGGAAATGAAATGGCTATGTGTAGTATTGCTAATAAGAATGATGAACTACAATGTTACAGGAAAGACAAATATATTAGAAGCAATGAGGCTGTAACGACCCCCTGTAATCCATCTTGTTGTACTCCTGAAAAATCAGCAAAGAATTTACTTTAATCCGGAAAACTCACGGAATGTTGAACAACTGCATGCCCCAGGAAAACTACCCTTACATCTTTTTTAACTTTGCAGCATAGATGAGTATGCATATACGCTCAACTGACATCACAAGACAAAATGCAATTCTTTTACCAACAAGATGGCGAAACATGCCACACGTTTCATATATCACTGACACGAGTTTCTGACATGTTTACGGAAGAGAGAACAATAAGCTAAGGATTTTGGTCACCAGGTTCCCCGGATTTGTCATCATGTGATTTTTATCTTTGGAAGACTTTAAAACAAAAAGTTTATACAAGTAATCCTCACAATCTAGACCAACTATAGAAGACCAACGCTGTCATGAGAATCACCAGAGAAGATCTCAAGGCAGTATCTTAAAACGTTTTTAAACATGTCCAGAAATGCATTGATGTAAATGGATAGCACTTGCATCATCTGTCAGGCAATTTAAACAAAGAATGTTTCTCCTCTCTACATTTCCTGGGCTATTTTTAAGTGGGCCATCATATATATATATATATATATATATATATATATATATATATATATATATATATATATAGTGTTTGGAAGATAATTATCCAATAATTATCCACCGACACGTGTTTCGTCGACTACGATTCATCAGAATGGCTAAAACCAGCGAGATTCGAAATCGGGACCTCATGGGAAGAAGCCTAAACTCTTATCACTGGATCAACTGTTTGGATATGTCGCGATTTACGTAGATTTTATTTTATTTGCTTTTTTTTGTTTATTTTTGCGATATGTTTGAAGTAATTCAATTATTTATACGAAAGTGCATTTTTACCTAAATGCGAGTTGAGAATAATTAATCTTTAACCAATATGTTACCCCCAAAATGGGGAGGGACATATATATTGTTTTAAAATATAATTATACACTAACATGTGTTTCGTCGCCTACGACTCATCATAGTGAAATAATGTTTCTCCCCCCCCCCTCTCTCTGTCTCTCTCTCTTTATATATATATATATATATATATATATATATATATATATATATATATATACTAGAAGACCGCCCGGTGTTGCCCGATCGTAAAATACGCTTAAATAATGTGTTTTACTTAATGAAGATCTTTTATTTTCTATTATAAAGCTAATTATGTAATGATTATTACATTTTGCCCAAAACAAAATAGTGATTTCTAAAGTAAATGTGATGGGTCCATCATCGATACAAAAATATTTAGGTCTTCAGTGTTATTTCCCCACGATTATGAATGAACACTTTAACCGGACTTAAATGCATTAATGTATATTTGCGCATACATAATTATACACATCAGGTTGACATAAGCGGCGCAGTTTCCAATTCTTCACTTTTGAAGCTTTTTCCAGATTTTCTCGGCTAAAAACCAAATTGAATTTACACCACGGGTCCCATTAGTCCATATGACACGTTTCATGTTTGTAGACTAAATTATTAAGGGGTAGTTTGATCAAGACCGTTGCGCACACGTATGTACAGACGAGGTAAATCTAATATATAAACGACTGTCAGTCTGTCTGTCTGTCAGTCTGTCTCTAGTTAGTCTGTCTGCCTGCTTATAATTTAAAACTCTTCTAAAGTCGCAGAACGGCGCTAGCAACCTCAAATGATTGGATTTTTACTGGGCCGTTTTTTGATGGATCTTTAACCGGTTTAAAATGTTTTTAAGGGGTAAAAATGGGTAAAAAAATTTAAAATCGATATTAATTTTGTACACTCTTCTTAGTTTATTTTCAATTTTTAATCGGCTTTTGCGCATATCACGTCGCTACAGTGGTAAGGTCACCAGTTTTGAATACTGCAGTTTCGGTTTCGATTCAAGGTGATGTTAACTAAATACTTTTTTATACCTTTGAAATCACGCCTCCATAATAGTAGATACAAAATATGGACGCATTAAAATATCATATTTAAGCGTATTTTACGCCCGAGCAAAGCCCCCCCCCCTGTAGTTATATCTATCTATCAATCTATACATATGAGTGTGTGTGTTTGTGTGAGAGAGAGAGAGAGAGAGAGAGAGAGAGAGAGTAAGAATACAATTCTTTTTTTAATATGACAGCTGGTCCTGGATATGACCTTAAACTATATCCGATGGTGAGGCCCCAGCTTGCTGGCTGTGGGGAGCGTGGAGCCACCCTTTAATTACCATTGCTCCCAGGTCCACTCTGACCCGAAGTGGTAGTACCTGTTAGGGTCCCAACTATGGGTTAAATAGAAACCGACTTGAAAACAACAAATATATTCTATTAAATTTTTCTTCTGAATCTTTGGAGTCGGCATTAAATAACCTGAAAAGGGTTGATATGCCATAAACCAACCAACCAATCAACCAATCAACCATTAATATGACAGCAGTACTTTCGCTATAATTTTATAAATCTACCCTGCATTTTATGTTTACTTATTTGATTTTTTAACATATTGTCCTAATCAATTGTTACTAAACTATACGTCTCTTGCATTTCTTTGGGGCCAATTACGCTTTACCAAGTCTGAGCAAAAAAAACAAAAAAAACAAAAACAGAAAAAAAAAATAAAATAAAAGATGAAAATATTGACGCCATATTCCTACGAACGTAACGACGACTAACATACATTTCGAAAAAAAGTCAGCCATTCCTAGAAAATATTTCTGTCCAAACGAAAAGATTCTCGCTAAACCATGGTAATCGTCTGATTAAGGAAATACAAAAACAAACTTATGTCAACAAATATCAATTCCATTGCTTAATGTCAACAAAAGTCTGAAGACTTAGGATGAAATCGATTTCTCTAAAATTCTTTGTTTTCGCAGAAGCAAATATATCAAGTCAAGAAATCGCGTATAAATCTTTGATGCCTCCAATTTTATTTCTTGTTTTTATAATTATTGTCCCATTTATATTGATACTGTCCTTCGAATATTTTTCCTACACATCTTTTAGTCGTCGCTTTTGTCTGCTACTACTACTACTACTACTACTACTACTGTTTCTGCTACAACTATTACTACTGTTGCTACTATTAGGACTACTATTCCCTTATCATTTACTCTCAAAGTCTTTATTTATCTTCTTTTATTTCTTAAATGTGGTGTCTCTGCCTTTTTTCTTCTACGGTTGGTGCCCCCTCTTGTGGAAGTATTTCTTTTCTTTGTTCATATTAGACTTTCTTAATCGCGAGCTTCTTTTTTATCTCATTTTGTTATTTTTCTTTTTTCTTTTTATTCAGCTTCACGCCTTGCCCACCCGAATCTTCTTTTTGAGTTTTTTTTCTTTTTTTTTTTTTGTTTTTTTTACAAATCTGCTGTGTACATAATCCTTTTTACACCACCTTTTCTTAATCCAAAATCATGCTTGTTTCCACGTCGTTTTCCCTTCGTTTTTTTGTTCTATTTCTTTTTTCTATTTCTTTTTTCTTCCTTTCTTCACGTCTTTTTGTTTATGTTCTTTTCGTTTTCTTCTTTTTCTTCTCATCCTTCTTCCATTATTTCTTCTCGTTCTTGGACTTTTTCTTCTTCTTTTCTTTTCTTTTTTGTTTTCTTTTTTTTAAGCCACGTGTTCTTCTTATTCCTCTTTGCTTCTACTCATTTTCATTTTTCTCCTTTACTTCTTTCTTTCTTATTCTTCTTTTATCATCCTCGTGTTCTTATTCATTCTCTTCCTCTTTTCTTTCCCCTGGTTTTTTCTTCTTCTTCGTTTTTTTCTTCTTCTTTTTCAGCTTCTCTTCGTATTCCTTTTCCTTTTTTCTATTGCCCGTTTTTATTATTATTATTATTATTATTATTATTATTATTATTATTATTATTCTGTCTTATTATTCTGTCTTCTTCTTCTTATTATTATTATTATTATTATTATTATTATTATGATTATTATTATTATTATTGTCCATCTTCTTCCTCTATTAGAATCGTTCTAACAAGGCCGATAGCCATTAGTCGAATGAATGCGTGAATATAGGATTGACATGGAATTCTTAAAGATAAACTAAAATGACCGAAAAATGGGCTGAAATTACTTAAATAAATAAAAAGTAAATGACTTAGAATAACTTTAATGAACTTAAGGATGAATTGAATGAACTTAAGAATGATTTGAATGGCTTTGAGACTGACTGTTTGTAAAATTGGTGATCATTTTACATTAAATTAATACAGAAAAGTGATCCCCCACTTTATATCACAAAGTTACAAACATAAATACAGCATGTAGTAAGAACAGATACTACATTTGGAGATATTAAATCCTTTATTCATGTTAAAAGTACAGTGAAAATCAACAATGAACAAAAAACTTAGGCACATGGGCAACTCAAAAGGGGGGATTGTGGGGGTCGTTGGTCATCCTTGTCACTCCAGAACTAAACAAAATCAAAAGTTTCTCCCAGCTAGTATCTTCTTTCACCATAATACCGCATTCATCCTTTCGTACTGGGGGGCGTCCTACTTAACTCCCAATTTTTAAAACACTCTTTATAAACGTGTAACAACAACAAATATGACAATAAAAATGGTACAATAATTCATTTGTGTCGAGGGCGGGGGGAAAGAAAAAACAAAAGGTGATTAGTAGGACCCTTCCAACCCCGTCTAGTGAAATTTAGAGGAAGGGGTGAAAAGAAACATTGCAAGTAGGAGGGGTTGGGGATCTTGGAGGCTTCCTAATCGAGGAGGAATGGAACACGCACTCAGCTAGCTGAGAGGCTACTTGTTTAATTTTACTTTACGGAACTGCGTTCCACACCTAGACGGTGAACACGTATTCAAATTTGGCTCCTCTTCGTACACACTGACTTGCTACATACATCCATCTTCTGTCAAATGCCGGGCGATGCAGCCTTCTTCTACCACATCTGATCTTCACCCGTAATTCGTATTTAAAGAAAGCGATCAGACCCCGATCAGAAAAAGATCCCCCCCGTCAACCTTGCAGACGCGACGGCCAAATCACCATTCTCGCCACGGCCAGGATCGTAACGTAGACCATTTGTCTTTCCCGGTCCCACGGCGGCTTCACGTTGTCCACGACATTGTATACGGTAATTGGGCGAGGATTCTCAGGATCGATGCGAGTCGAAGTGTTACGGACAGACTGACCGACCGACGGACCGACGGACCGACGGAGTGAATTACAGAGTCGATTGCACGCGACTAAAAATATTTCCATGTCTGTTCCCACTCTACGTTTGTTCTAAAAATTGAATTTCTTTCTAAGTCTTTCTTTAAATCCTTCTTTCTACTTGTTTTTTTTTTCAGTTTTATTTTTATTCTCCTTTTCTTCAAAATTCTCTTCCCCTTAGATTTGTCTGTTTTTATTATTGTATTTTTATATTTATTTTTTATCTTTTTATAGTCTTATATTACTTTCCCTATTGAAGTATTCTGCTTCTTTGATGTTTTATAATCGTCTTTTGGTTTCGGGTCCATGAACCTCATACAACCAAAAACCACTTAGCATTAGGCAATTAAAATTGCACAGCTTACAAAAGAATATATATATATATATATATATATATATTAGCAGTTCAGCCCGGCTTTGCTCGGGTCCTATGTACTTTTCAAAACTTGCTCTATATGTGAATACGTTTTTTGTAAAATTTTAAATGTTTAGACCAACAATTTTCTAAGTAATTTGGTGGAAACGCAGCGGTAATTTGTTTTTTAATTTGGCCCCAATTTTGACCCCTTAACATTTATTGTTTCGGTCTCAAATCAGCATAAAAAGCTTGACCCATGTCCAAGTTACCTACATCTAAAATTTTCACGTGTTTAGACTATAAATTCTCCGAATTCAATTTTTAACATTATATAATCAATTCATAATGCCGCAACATTTTAAGTTATAAATTTATTATTTTTTTGCTAGAATGTCTTGTCCTTTTCTTTTCCAGTTTTAACAACTTGTCCTTTACTTTTCAATATTTAAGCATAACCATATTTCTTTTCATGCTCGCATTTTTCTATTGTAGTATATATATATATATATATATATATATATATATATATATATATATATACTGTGCTAGTAAACTGTGGTTTACAAAATTAAATTTTGTATACAGACTAAATGCATTTTGGTGTTTCACTGCGTAATATATATTCAACATAATAAAATTAAAGACTAGCTGCATTTAATAATAAACAGTATAACCTGTGAAAATTCCACAGCGGCATCTTTCATAGGTAATATATTGCTGCTGGACATTCTGTTGATATTAAGCGTGAATGGAGACCCAACGATATTATTGTAGCCCTTTTGTTAAAACTGTAAAAGTATTCATCGACATAATCTGATTATTGTAGTGTCGGAATATATCTGGTTAGTACGGTTTATCTCTAATATCCTTATAGGAATTCTGTAAAGTATTTCCATTGTGTGGACGCCTGGCGGGAAAAGAAGCCTCACGATATATTCATACCATCTTTAGACATATATAAGTTTAGTTTCGCATACGGCTCAAAAGTGATATAATTTTTTTTTTTCACATTGAGTCTTTCGTGATCGTGGGATTCTATGTATTAAAAAGGAGGATAAAAAGTAACAGCATATTCTGTACATAAAATTAGCATATCTATGTAATAATTTCATGTTCGTAGTATGTTATCACCTTCTACCCTCCTTTTTTATTAAATAGGATCTTCCGATAGAATTATTTATAATCTGAAAACCGTGGAAAACGCACGTACGTACATTAAAGGTACTACGCCATTAATATATATAGAGAGAGATACTGCTTTATTTAGCTATAGTTTGAACAGGGTTAAACAATAAAATTGTCGCACTTAAAAACACATGATTCTATATTCGTTTGATGAAAACTGGTTTTCTTTTCTTTTTGCAGACCATATACTAGTTAGCCAGTGGGGTACAAATCCCAAAAGCTATAAGAGCCTTCTATCATGTCTGAAAGTGAGACAATGTTCAACGAGAGAGATCGGAGATGCATCGCCGTACAACTTATGCTCTCAACTGATCCAAGTTATGACAACAGGACCATTGCCAACACCCTCATGGTTGACCGATTGAAGGCACAACGTGTCGGACGACCACCGGTTATTGTCTTTGGTGTGGTTTCAAGTGGAGGCCACATCATCCCACCTTTGAAATAGGCTTGAAAGTCATCACCAAAGTGTACTTGGATGTGTTGAAGAGTGTGGTGATCCTCTGGTGCGATGAGGTAGCTGTTGGCAGAACCTGGGTGTGGCAGCAGAACTCGCCGCCGGCCCACGTGTACAAAGGGGATTCAAACTTGGATTCTAAAGGAGTGCTACGACTTGTATCTTTCTCTCACTGGTCCCCTCCTTCCTTTGAACCTGTTAGACTTCCCCCCGGAACCTATTCGACTACTATGTTTGGTCATAAGTCGAAAACATAACCAACATAACCTCCCACAACACCGAAGTCAGCCTGATCGCCAACATCCGCAGAGTATTCGCCGAGTTTTTTCCAGTGCTTGTGGAAAAATAATGCTCCCCGTTCCGGACACGTATCGAGATCGTAATTGAGGCTGGAGGCGGCTACATTAAATAAGGGTCAGCTCTACTACATACCTGAATTGATTTCATCAATACAAATTAAAAATAAAGCTGTAGTGTTGTTTTCTTTACTGTGACAATTTTATCGTTCAAGCCTGTACCTTAAAAAAAAAAACAATTATTTTATATATAACACCGATCTAAAAAGCGCCGTATTTCCTTTTTTTATCTAAAGCTCCCCTCAGCCCAGAAGAGATTTTTGGCATTTGTTTTTATAAGATAGTAACTAAATATAGGAGATTGCATCTTCCAAATCAGATTGTAATCCAAACTTTATTGGTCCGGGGATTATCTTTATTCGCATATTGGCTTCGACTACACGGACTGCTGGCCTGTTAACACCGTTACTTACCGTGAAACTACTTCCCCACATTCCACCTTGGTCGTCATCAAATCAATGTATACACGTCGTTCTCATGGTTCGATCTAGATGTAGATTCCCCATGGGGAAATATTTTTCTCTTCCTGCTCAACAGTGCGCAAATGAGACCACTGAATGGTTCAAAACAGCAATTGAAGCAGATGTTCCCATGCGGAAATTTTATAGCAAGCCCCACTCTCCCCAATGGTTTACTTCGACTTGCGCAACTGCCATTGCTCAAAGGCAGCATACATACTGCAGATTTAACCGACATAATTCAGTTCAAACAGACAGAAGTATATAGAAGAAGTAACATTAAGAAAGAAATAGCGACAGCTAAGAGAGAATTTACTGAAACCACTAAAAACGCATCGAAGCACAAAAATTAGGAAATCGTGACTTCTGGAAAATCTACAACAGTGTAGTAAACAATGGGCAATCAACAATTCCCCCACTAACAAACAACACGAGGTTGTTTGCTCAGCAACCGACCAGGCAAATATGCTTGCCAGCCGGTTTGCCTCAAACTCCACACTGGACCCTTCCAACCACCCCCTGCCTGACTTTCCTTTGCGGGCAGACGCCACGCTAGACAATCTAAAAATCACCCCTGCTCAGGTACACACTATCATAAAAGACCTTGACATCAAAAGCATGTGGACCTGATCTCATTCCAGCTGTGCTATTTAAAAAGGGCTCAGCCGAAGTAGCTCCAGTTCTCTCCAAACTGTTGGAAAACTGTTTCTGTTGTACCAGTATCCAAGAATTCTGGCAAAATGACTGACCCATCAAATTATCACCCCATTAGCCTCCTCCCACCTTTGCCAAAATATTTGAGACCTTAATAAACCATGCTCTAGTCCACCACCTTACAGATGCTAAACTTCTGACTGACAAACAATATGGATTTAGACAAGCCCGTTCCACAGCAGACATCCTAACTGTAATCTCTGGACGTATATACATTCACTGGGCAAAGCGGGGGAGGGCAGAGCGGTAGCTCTAGATATATCTAAGGCTTTTGACAGGGTATGGCATGAGGGTCTCCTCAGGATAATTAAATCATACGGTATCACTGGTAGAATATTTAACATAATTAAATCCTTCTTAGATAAGAGAAAAATCCAGGTTGTCCTCGACGGTCGTACATCTTAACAGTGTGATATAAATGCGGGAGTTCCTCAGGGGTCTATCCTTGGACCTCTATTGTTCCTAATATTTATTAATGACCTCCCCGACAAAACTGCCTCTGAGATGAGTATATATGCTGATGACACCACACTCTATAACAGGCATGACAGGAAAACAAATGAACACATAACTAAAGAAATGGCAAAAACACTAGAGGATGACCTCCAATCTGTAGTGGAATGGAGACATAAATGGATGATCACATTCAATGCCGCCAAGACTAAACTGGTTTCTTTCAATAATTACAAGAAACCTTCTCTGCAACCAATAGCAATGGCAAGTGACTCCTTGCCTGAGAGTACATCTTTCAAACTGCTTCGTCTAACGTTCACAGCAAACATGAGTTGGAACAGTTATATTGAAAACATTGCCAGGGCCGCTGCAAAAACGGTAGGCTCTCTCTACCGTGCTAGAAAACTACTGACACCTGAAAGTATTCTGTACCTCTATAAGGCCACCATTCGCCCATGTATGGAGTATTGTTGTCACATTTGGGCTGGTGCATCTGCTGCTAGTCTCTCGCTCCTTGGTAAGGTTCAAAAGAGAGTCGCCAATCTGATAGGCCCTGAACTGGCATCTAAGCTTCAGTCTCTGTCCCATCGACGAAACGTTGCATCCCTCTGCCTGTTCTACAAGTATTTTAATGGTGAATGCTCTGACGAACTGCAGACACTTGTGCCCCCACGACGTAGACACCATCAACAAACCCGACAGGCAGCTAAACCCCACTCCCACACAGTAGAGATCCCTAGATGTAAAAGATTTTTTCTACTCCAGTAGTTTCTTCCCCAGAACCGCTAGACTCTGGGATCCCATTCCAGGTCCCTACTTCCCTAACTGTACTGAGATCCAGAAGTTCAAGTGTAACGTGAATCGACATCTTGCTGCCAAAATGCCAACATAGTGCCCCAGTAGTTGCTGCCTCTGATAGTAGCCCCCCCCTACACCAAAGTGGCAATGTGCCTTGTTTGGGATGAAAATGTAATACTAAAAAAATAGAACGCGGTTTATATTTGATTACTGTTCGTACACCAAGATTGTTCGTCATCTTTTAGCTACCATCCATTACAATCTCATTAACCTTCATCTTCCACTGTTTCAGGCTTGTTAGGCGATGACATCGAAAAACAACGGTCGTATATATATTCAACAACTATATAGAAGTATATTACATAGTTCGGTATTCCTCTGACTTTTGATGTCACAATACGCTGTTGTCTTTTTTTTAATAAAAGGGCTTAAGGTTTTGTGGGTAGAATTGTCGATTTGAAGTGATTTGGACCCAACCCAATTTTTGTCTGTGTCATTTGCTTCAGCTATCATTTAGAAAACGTTCCAAATAAACTCGCGCCAAAAAAAAAAGAAATGATTACCGTGAACGTAACCGTCTATTTCAACTATTAGCTAGTTCTCATTATCCTTCTAAAACGTGTGGTTCGTATTATGCTTTATGGTTCGATGATAAATCAGACAATTACTTTCTGTTTGTTTAAGAAGACGATGGTTATATTCCTGAAACGCAGTGTCTTATGCAGTGTCCCCATGGATATTATCTCAGTCTAGTATCTGTATTATATTGTGGCGCGCAGTGCCAACGGTCTGAACGATTATTATGATTACTATGATTAAACTATTTAGGTATGAAATATATTCAGAGAGACGCTTCAAAAGAAAAGAACGATAGTTAAGCTATTTCTGTTAAAATATTTAAATGGGGGATTTTAGCTCAAGGAAAATTTTATGGATATAGGAAGAGCATAAACAGAGCTAATTTGGAATTTGGTTTAGTAAACAACGATGTGGCTTGCGTGACTAACAAGAATGCCACTCTGGCTGACATAAGAGGCACGTAAGCAAGAAGAAATCAGAATTCGTAGTTAGTCTGTAACTGAAAGTCGAGGAAAACAAGTTGTGAGTTAGCTAGTTACTGCGTTAGAGTGGATAGGTGTTGCCTGTTGTCCAATGAAAGCGTCGACAGACCAACTAGTGTAGGGAGAAAATAAACAGCTGCAGATTCCAAGACGTTGAACATTTGAAAATAAAGACCTGAAAATGATATCTAAGCGTTTTGAGTGTTCCATTAGGAAGAGAATGTCTTCATTTCAGATGTCTGCTGCCAGAGGAGAGGGAGACAATAAATAAGGTACGTGTCAAACTGACAAGAGTGTATTCGTCACTGTTAAAGAATGTTCTATTGTGCCGTTCGTTATTTTCGTGAATATGTGAAAACACCCACATACACATAGAACAACATGTAACAGAACGACATGCACAGATCTCCCATATACAAAGAAAAATAACTGTTCTTTTAATCTTAGCCACTAGACGATACACGAGCATCGATAACAGAAACACGTATACCTTATATACACGGGACATACATAGACACTGTTATATATAAACACGAAACAACATTTGTTCAATTTGGTAATACAAGATAAGCCCAGATACGCATCATTAAAGGAAATCCAATCCAACAAACCAATCCAATATGCCAGTGTCATTTTCAACTCTTTGACTTATAACTTCACAAAATGCTTCTCGTCCTACTTTATTTCGATCGTTTTTTTTTTCTTTTTCTTTCTGAGATCTACATTTTATAAGGAACGAGATTAATTTGATCATGGGGGATCCTCAGCACTTGTTCTCAAAATAACAGTTTCTTGGTAGATACGACGTGTTGATTTTGGAGGAATTCCTTAAGGCGTTGCTGTATAATCTGAATATTGTCACAAATCATGACGGAACGATGTTGTGCTCTTTGTGTCAATCTGTCATACTTCTTTTATCGCGGAATTCCAGAACCAAACGCTGTATTGTCCTTTAATAATCATGCACAATGTTCGTGCCAAAATATTTTTTCGGATGCAACTGCATCTGGAAAACTGATTTTGTTGCAAACACGCCTCGATGTTTTGTATCCGCTGTTGCAGGTTAGTGCATGTTCAGTGCATGTTCAGGGCATGCTCAGTGCAAGCTGTGTTGACGATATTTGCCACCCCACATCACACCTCAATATATAAGAAAGAAACACACGTGGTAAGTCGGTAATCAATCAGACTAGAATCAGAGCCTGTCAGAACGACAGTCTTGCAGTCAAGATAAGGAAACGGAAAATAAGGTAGATCCCGAATAAAGGTTGTCTACAAATAATAATATGCAATTCGTGTTTTAGGAGCACACGATTTAATTACCAGTCGTGAGGGACAACGATCGGAGAAATGAGAAAAGGTACGTGGCTTATGATTCCTCTTATAGATTGTATGCATGTCACACACACACACGCGCGCGCGCACGCGCATGACTGTATGCAAACATGTGCACACAAATAGAGTCGATAAACGGCCATGTCATAATTGCATAGACCCACATACACAAAATATTAACCCCATTACAAACACACACAAAATATAAACCCCGTTACCCATATACACAAAATATAAACCCCGCTACCCACATACACAAAATATAAACCCCGCTACCCACACACACAACATATAATCCCCGTTACCCACATACACAAAATATAAACCCCACTACCCACACACACAAAATATAAACCCCGTTACCCACATACAAAAAATATAAACCCCGCTACCCACACACACAAAATATAAACCCCGCTACCCACAAACACAAAATATAATCCCCGTTACCCACATACACAAAATATAAACCCCGTTACCCATATACACAAAATATAAACCCCGCTACCCACACACACACAATATAAACCCCGCTACCCACATACACAAAATATAAACCTCGTTACCCACATACACAAAATATAAACCCCGTTACCCACATACACAAAATATAAACCCCGTTACCCACATACACAAAATATAACCCCCTCTACCCCCACACACAAAATATAAACTCCGTTACCCACATGCACAAAATATAAACCCCGTTACCCACACACACAAAATATAAACCCCGTTACCCACACACACAAAATATAAATCTTGTTACCCACATACATAAAATATAAACCCCGTTACCACCATACACAAAATATAAACCCCGCTACCCACATACAAAAAATATAAACCCCGCTACCCACATACACAAAATATAAACCCCGCTATCTTCATACACAAAATATAAACCCCGCTACCCACATACACAAAATATAAACCCCGTTACCACACACACAAAATATAAACCCCGTTACCCACATACACAAAATATAAACCCCGCTACCCACACACACAAAATATAATCCCCGTTACCCACATGCACAAAATATAAACCCCGTTAGTCCAGAATATAATTATGAATTACTTCAGACTTCTACTGATAGAATAAGAATATGCTACTCCTTTAGATTCAATTAACGGTCTAGTAAGGAACTTGGTACAAATTCTTGAGTTTTACAGAAATATATCCGATTTCGACAAGATACATGTGAAGAAGGTGGGGGGTTTATATCGGCCGAAAACTTGTGTGAATAACACCCGAGATGCGAAATCTAAATAATACAAATCTTTGAACTTATTTTACACCCGAACAACGCTGGGCCATTGTGCGTCTATTAAAACTTCCCGCCATTAAAAATGTTCTCCAAAGCTTGAGAATCAATTCAGTTTGAACCTCTTACGAACCTTTAATTCAAAAGAAATTCATCATATATAAAGCATTGATAATAATGGTGGCAGATGGCGCGAGTGGATCTATTCGCTGTCGGTCGGAGGGCCTTTGTATCCGGCAAGAAGAATTGCTTTCAGGTTGGTTGGCCGTCACAGTCTAGTGAGCACGTGTTTGAGCCGTGAAATGATGACGGCGGATTTTGATAGGTTTGAATGGATAAGAAATGAGAGTGAAAGAGAAACGGAGGAGGATAGTTGGGATATTACATTATGAAGGGGGCGTGAGACGGAGAGAGAGAGAGGGGCGTACACAGGTGTGTTTGTTTTAATGTATGAGAGAGAGGGGGATAATTCGTGAGCTGAGAAGGGTACTTGTAAGAAGAAAGAATCAGAATGATAAGAAAGAGAAGAGGTAGCCAGAGATGAGAGAGAGTGAGACAGAGACGAGGGGGAAAGAGTAACAGAGAAAGGACGGGAAATAGTAAATGATTTCAGAATAAGATGGTGAGACAATGACCAAAACAATGAGATAGATATATAGAGCGAGAGAAAGGGAGGGGGAGAGGGTTAAGGGGGATAGTCGGAGTGATGAGAAATATATATGCAACCAGCAACAAGCAGAACGATAAAAAGGTAAGATAAGTCAGGAAATAGTCGAGAGAAAGAAGACAATAACTAAAACAATGAGGCAGATAAGATATATAGAACGAGAAAGAAAGAGAGGGGGGGGGGCAAAGAGAGAATGAGTTTGGGAAAAATTGTCGAGTGATAACAACTAATATATGAAAAAAAAGTGAAGCATGCATGCCTCTTCCTTTGAGTGCAAAAGGAGACAAAAAAATATGGCTAAAGTTCAACATTTACACCTTCCCCCCATTTAATCCCCAAAGTCCCCAGGAGACGTCAAGTCCTGATAAAAATGAACAAACAGTGTAGTCTTACACGTTAATATATGTAAATTTGAGTTTTACACCATTTGGTCCTAAAAATCCCCATATTTTTCCTAAGAAATCAACTCTATTCATAAACATCAGAAGCAGTTATAAGTTATTGAATTTTTGGCAAAAGTGCATTAAGAAAGGTGGTTGCTATGTAGTAAAATACATTTTGGAGCACAAAAGGGTCGCTCGTTTTAATGGTACCACTCATGTCTTCGCACAAATTCCAATTTTTTAGTTAAAAACTAGGAGGTTTTGTTTTGGAACGACGTACGTATGACAAAGCGAGCTCCAGACGCACATTGCAGCCAAAAGTTAATTGAAAATGGTAATGACTATGTGGAAAATAAATTCTGAAGCAAAAAAGGTTGCTCGTTTTAACTGTATTACTTCTGACTTTCTAACTCTTTAGTTTTTTGAGTCCAAAAATAAGAGACTTTATCTTTGGAACGACCCACGTATATAGAAAACTAGCCTGTATGCCCGACGTTGCCCGGGTGTTTGCAGGTGTGTGTTGAAAAAAAAAAAAAGTGGAAGTAGGCAGGCAGGCTCGAACCCATGACACGAAGACCGAAAAGAAGGTGAAAGAAACCTAACATCTTACCCCTACTCCATGACGTGACCGGAATTCCGAACGTTGAAATTAGTAAAGTCATATCACCCGCTACGATAACTTGCAAAAATGGAGATGCAAAATAATTTAAAAAAAAAACAAAAAAAAACGATATTCCAGTTGAGGGTGAAGGAATTAATGTTTTTCGATATTTGTCTTCCGAATGGACGTGCTTCAAAACGATACCGATCTCGTGAAAATCAGCCGCTTCTGTCGAAAGCATTAGGCCCACATACATACATACATACGTACATACATACATACATTTAAAGAGACAGGTAATATAGATATATATATATATATATATATATATATATATATATATATATATATAATAGATGAGAGAGTGCAGCACATAAGAAATTGCTTGAATGATTAGGAAAATCGCTGAGAATCGCTGATTTAGCAAATTTAAGGCAAAGAGATGAAGTGCAAAATATCGACAAAGAAGTAAGAGAGAGGGGAAATGACAGACTGTGAAACAACAAAGAACAAAAACGACGAGAGAGCGAGAGAAAGTAATCAAAACAACGAGGAGTGTGATAAAGGGAAGAGGTGTAGATATAGAGAAAAGATTAGAGAATAAAAAGGGGGATAAGAAGGCGAGGGAGGAAAGTGAGGAGTAGAATGATGAAGGTAAAAACAAGAAACCTTTGAGAATAATCAAACGTTTTGAAGAAAGAATAATAGGGACGAGCAGCCAAAACAGAACAGGTGCTCGGAAAGAAAGAAGGAAAAAGAGAAGAAAACTAAAAAAAAAAAAGGAAAAGTTGCGATAGGGATAAGAAGGATGAGTGTAAAATATAAATTGAGTAAAGGCAAAAGAAAGAGGAAATAAGAAAGGGGGGAAGGGAGAAAGTATTAAGAAAAATAAACGTACTGTCACAAGGACAAATTCGGAAAAAGATGGAGAGTAATATCGGCAAAAACACTCGAGTCCATTTAGAAAAGAAACAATGAAAGAATTTACAAATGAAGAAACACACTAAAAATAATAGTAAATGTAAACAAAAAATCTGCTTAATTAGAAAACGCATTTAAAGTATGCATTAAACATCATATATCATAACTCACTAGGTCAGATTTTATTATTTAAACGCATCGGATTTACATTCATGTTACAAATAGAGAAAATACATTGCAACGTCTGCTGCGATGTAGGTGGGCTACCTCTCCACGCTAAAACATACCCAGACCTAAGAACATCGTATACCTCTCGCAAGCTACCATTTGTCCACACATGAAATACTGTTGCTACTTATAGGCTGATCTATTAATCAATAGTCTTTCACTATTCGGCACGGCATGGTACAAATAAAGAACTGCTACTCTAATAGGTTCCACACTCTCTACGAACCTCAAACCTCTGACTAATCACCGCAATTTTGCATGGCTGTGTTTGTGTTATAAGTGATTTAGTCGTCTCTGCTTCGAAGAACTCATAGTAATAGTGCGCCCTCGACGTGAATACCCCTGGCTGACCCAACGAGCAGCAAAATATCAGGTATTTAATGTAGCGATTATCCCATGCTGGAGAGCATATTGGCTCCTACTACCGGGGACAACCTGCTTATTGAACCGCTCCCCCATATTCCAACTTGGTCATCTTCAAATCAATGTATACACGTCTTTCTCATGGTTCGATCAAGATATAATAAAAGGCGGTTCATATTTGATCACTGTTAGTACAACAATAATGTTCTTCATCTTTTAGCTACCATTCATTACAATCTCATTAACCTTTATTCTGCACTGTTTCAGGTTTATAAGCGATGGCATCGTAAACAACGGTCGCTAATATATTCAACAACTATGTAGAAATATATTATATGGTTCGTTATTCCTATAACCTTTGATATCAAAATACGCTGGTGTCTTTTTTTTAAACAAGAGGGCTAAAGGTTTTGTGGGTAGAATTGTCGATTTGAAGTGATTTGGACCCAACCCAATTTTTTGTCTGTGTCGTTCGCTTCAGCTATCATTTAGAAAACCTTCCAAATAAACTCGCGCCAAGAAAGAAAAAAAAAGCTATTATCTTGAACGACCAAGTAAATGTTGACTTCCTAGACCTACTCGGACTGATTTAGACACGAATGAAATAAATAAGTTGGGGAATTGAGTCTAGTTGTATAATGTTATGAAGTCAAAAGCATATTTTCTTATGAAAGCACAAAAAAAACAGGAATAGGTTTTATTATTTTAAAAATGTCTACGTTTGGCACTGGACGATATTCAACCTTTCAATTTTGCTTGGCGTTTCGTCAGTATAAAACTCTTCTGTTCTTGAGCGTCTTTGAGGTTTTATACGAGGGGCCTTTAATAAGTTCCCAGATTTTTCGTATGGGCACATTAATTGATATTAACCACATGAAAACCTTATCCCTTTTGATGGTTGGTTGGTTGTTTTTGTTTTACGGCATATCAACGCTTTTCAGGTTATTTAATGCCGAATCCAGTTATTTTGAAGAACATTTTTTTAAAGAATATATATTTTTTTCAAGTCAGTTTCTATTTAAAGAACACGTACTATAACTCTGGGTCAGAGTGGACCTGGGAGCAATGGCAATTAGAGGGTGGCTCCACACTTCCCAAAGTCTGCAAACTGGGGCCTCACTATCGGATATAGTTTAAGGTCATATCAAGGACCATCTCTTTGGAAGTTATTTCCTCCGACTTCATTACAATTTTTGTATTGTTCCAACAACTTCTGGAAAGTCCTATGATAGTCCTATGTGTGTGTGTGTGTGTGTGTGTGTGTGTGTGTAAATATATATATTATATTTATACATATAAATATGTGTGTAAATATATGTATTATATTTATATATATATATGTGTGTGTTTGTATGTGTGTGTATAAATATATATTATATTTATATTTATATATATATATATATATATATAATTATATGTGCATAAATATATAGATATACAAATGTGTGTATATTTATACAGGTACATCTATACATAGATATGCATACATATCCACTCTTATTTCTCAATCTCTCTCTCTATCTCTCTCTGCATATATATATATATATATATATATATATATATATATATATATGTTTCTGTATAAAGATTTATATGATTTTGTTGTAAATCTCACTTTTCTTTAATTCATTAATAGTGCATTTTTACTTGAATACGAGTTGGAAAAAATTCTCTTTTTACCTATTTAGTACCTTCAAAATGTGGAGAAGCTATATATTGTAAAAATATAAAAATTATATTTTATCAATTATGTTTTAATAACCTATAATACCCATACACACACACACACACACACACACATATATATATATATATATATATATATATATATATATATATATATATATATATTGTGAAAATGTAATTGTTAAAATGTAATTTTCACAATATATATATTCAATCACCCACGTCACTACCTCTTTAATCTTTTATCCTGTCTCATAACGTGATTCTGGAAGGTTTACCTTGAGCTTAGAGAATCACAAAAAGTCGCAGGGGGGGCAAGGTATGAACTGCGGGGTCTGAGTTGATCAGCTCGAATATCTCACTGCTATCATGACTACGTCTTTCTTTCTAATCTTCTCTGAGCAGTCTTGGGACAAACTTCGCGCAAATCGTACACTAACATCAAACTGTGCATTGATTGTCTCTATAGACACACGACGGTTCTTGTCCATGACATTTAGCTAATCAACTGGTGTTTCGAACTCCTTACTCCTCCCATACCTCTCACTATCCCTCACAGAATCCCTGCCTTCCTTAAATCTCTTATACCAACTGAGAGCTTATGCTTGATTTTTGCAAGATGGTCCAAAAGCAGACTGAAAAAATTCCGTAGGTTTCTGTGGCATTTCCGCAGTTTTAAAACAGAATGTTATTGCATATCGTTCTCCTAAATTGTCTTCATGTACACATTGCATTTTTGAAGTTCACCAGCTGTGACAATGAGGCTTTAGTACGGGGTATTCCAATTCCTGCTGTAAATTGGTTTGCCATCTCATGAGATGTATAGCAATAACATGCTGAATTTTCCAAGGTCTACGACAGTTATAACTGCCTTTACAAAAAGTCTGGAAACTATTGAAGGCGCCTTGTATATATATAGGTGTGTTTGCTGTCATATTACTTATTGCTACGTACTATTAAATATCAGTGACAACTTATATGAGAATCCGTTATTAGTTCGTCACACACACACGCGCAAACACACACATATATATATATTCGTATATATATATATATATATATATATATATATAGGGTGCGTATATATATATATATATATATATATATATATATATGTGTGTGTGTGTGTGTGTGTGTTGTGTGTTGTGTGTGTGTCGATGCACTGTGTCTTTTTAATACAATTATTAACAGCTTTAACAAACGCCGCATACACAAAACTTAACCAAGGCCTGCATTTTCTTGGCGTTCTAATAATCACAAGATAGTAATTATTATCATAGAGTAAGATTAGTTCAATAAATACGCAGAAATGAGCCAATCTTACTCTATGGATCTGAAACTTTCAGCAAAAAACAACAACCTCGTTCGAATTGATGTTACACACGTCTTTTGAGAAGGTTACTCAATCTCGTATGGCGAAACCACTCAACTCTAGAAAAGATATATGGAGACTTGCTGAGTATACACCTCAGTTTGTAAAATACGTGTCCAGTTTGCTGGGCATTGTGCAATTGTTTCATTATTTGTACTGTGAAGGTATCCATCACCTCATAATCGATCACGAAAGTTAACTTTTCCAGATAGGATGAAACGAAATACCTTATCTCCAAGAAAGATCTTTTGGATATTATGACGGATAGGGAATACTGGAAGGGCGTAGTGAGTTCTATCTTGGTTGGGGCCGCAAGATGATGATGGCGAATAATTATCTGCTAATTGATTACATAAAAATGGAAATTTATATATAATTAACCTATATATATATATATGTGTGTGTGTGTGTGTGTGTGTGTGTGTGTAGAGAGAGAGAGAGAAGGAGAGAGAGAGAGGTAGAGTAAGAGAGAGATGCACGTTTTCTTATTAACCAGAGTGTGTAACCTTTACAAATCACGGCCTAAATCGACCCGAGTTTTACCCCGATAAACCCGGGATACTATTTTCAAAAACCTTTCTAAATTTGTCCACGTTTTAAAAGAATTCGAAATTTTATTCGTCGCCATCTTTCCTACCGCTGAACGGATGCAATAACAAGATAGACAGAAAGGGAATGTGAATGTGAGAGATTGCCGAAATAGATTGCTAAATTTACCGATCTCCATAACGTTTCTCGGTATCCCATTCTCCAGCGTGTCTACTTTTCGTTACACTGTAATTACTTTCATCGTTTTGTCATTTTTTTTTAAATTTGTCTATTATCGAGCTGCACCACCGAGTAACAAAGCCTGTTAACTGAAAATTGACGCCAAGCATTGTAGGCAAAGTAAGCTATACCTCTCAAGCAGTCAGACATCGGGTTTAATCATGTATTCGGAAGGCTAATATTCGTTTATTTTTTTATCCTATATATATATATATTTTTTATCCTATATATATATATATATATATATATATATATATATATATATATATATATATATATATATAAAATTTGATTGCAGAAATTCCCCTCTGGACCTAACCTAAAAGTCTGCTCCAAAATAAACCAAATACAAATTTATGACTATTAGGAAGTATATTATGTAACAATTGAACGCCATCTGACACACGTTTATCGATTTCATTAAAATTTATACATTTAGGAGAAACATTATCACGATCCCAACGATGTACAATGAAAGTAGCTGTTATTTGTCCCTATAAATAAAAAAGTACTACTCCCACTCCCAGTGAAGACGGGTTAAAAATAGACACGATATAAATATATTGTTGAGACACCTTTATTAACTGCATAGACATGCAACTACCTTTACACTTCCCTAATCGAAAATAATGATTTCTCCCCATGTACATTCCGGGTATTCTCATTGGCTGAAAACGTAAAAATATGTTTTTCCGGATTACACACGTTGATACTAAAAAGGAACGCTTCAAATATTCACTTACATGGCTTCTATATCTAATAATAATTAACCAAATATAAAAATTCTAGTAATCACAATCATGACTATACGTAGTTACACACTCACCTTTAACTACACACACATTATCGCCGCACATTGTTTCATAAAATATACTTTTCTATTCTAGGTTAAAGACTAATGTTTACATTACCTTACCGTAACATTTACTTTCTCCCCACCAAAAATTATTTGTAATAAAACTTTAGGCATAAGATGTCCGATCTTCTTTCCTTGACTGTTTTCCTCTATCATTTTAAAGTTTGATTTCAGCGTCCTGAATTATGATATGACAAATGAATGAATCTTAGTAAACGAGACGAACTTTTTTATGTTTTGTTTTAGCGCCCTAAATTATGAGATGAAAAAATTAACGAATCGGTATACAATACGATCTTTACTTTTTTAATGTTTTGTTGCAGCATCCTATACTATGAGATAGCAAAATGAACAAGTATTGGTAAACGAGACGAACTTTCTTTTTTAATGTTTTATTTTACCGTCCTTAATTATGCGATGACAAAATTAACGAATTTTAGTAAACAATACGTTCTTTTATTTATGTTTTATTGACAGAAACTAGTTCTTACTTTTTCGGTTGTTTGTTTTAATTCTTATTTTTTAAGTCACGTTGTCTATGGACTGGCACAAGATGATTGGTATTTCTTAAAATTTTAAAGAGCTTTGGAGAATAACCAATATTTATTAAAACTGCGCACTGGTGGAGCTCTATTCCATTTTCCTGCTTTCCAACTGGCTGCAGTATAGTTGTCTTCAAGTCAAGCATGAACAGGTTCCTGATGAGCCGTCCCATTTGGTGATCCAGTATACCAAATTTCCGCTACTAACAATTACTACATTTTTCCATAAACTGCTTTACACTAATTAACCCTTATGTTCGAGTGGTCTCGGAGCCTTGATAATTGGTAACGCTTTTGTAAAAAAAAAAATAAATAAAAACAAACAAAGTTTTTAATAGCGGGTCAGTGTAACATTTAACGTTGAACGAAATTTCGCACATTGACGTTAGCGTAAACACTTTTGCGCATGTGTGTGTTTCTCCTGTATGCGATCACGAAAAGAAAATCTAACAAAAATTCTTTTCACACATCTGTTGGGTTAAGTGTTAGTTCTTTTTTCATAGTCGCTTCTTTCTTCGTTCATGAAACGCAACTTTTAGCTGAGTATATTTCCGTTTCTCACTAGGTTATCTTGACATGTACTAATATGATCCTCGCCCAAATCCATACTATTAAACATGATCTTTACTTACAAGCGTATGGCTGCAACATAAACGAAATTAAACAACTAAGGAATCAAAGAGTAGTAATTAACTTCTCACTTTCTTGTAATTGTAATGGTTTATTAGGAACTTCCATGTACGATTTGTCTTTGTTCGGTAATATTAACAACTAATATGAAGTTCAGCTTTGTTTCATATAGAACTTTTATAACACGATCAGCCAGTAACTGGCGTGTGACCGGCTTCACGTGTTACACCAAAGGGTCTCATGAAGAAGTGAAGATGGCCAGTTATTAGGGTCTGTAAGAAGAAAATCATGCTTGAGATATTGGATGTGGGTGTGGCTCCTTTATTCTCTCAAGATGATATCTTCGCCCTGGTGGCATTCTGGTTGGAATTTTCTTTCTTCGTTCTCCGAACGGCTTCGTTGTTTGATAGCGGCATTCCTGACAGACTCAATAAAACACACAACACAACACAATCATAATATTTATGAAAGATAATTAACTATTTATTTTACAAAAATATATAATACAAACACAATTTTCTACTTTACATATCCGACAATTATTAAACTAACTATGCTTACCTAGTTCTGAGGGGGAGGGGTCGCCCCCTCTCGTTTACGGAGGGACAGAAACACGCGTGCTAACCCCATGTTGTCCGGACGAAAAGAGAGCGATCTAGAAAGGGAGTTCTGGGATTGAATTTCTGAGTATCTTTACGCTTATGGCCAAATCACCACCCGGCCATCATATATAGTGTGGTAGCAACCGTGACACTGAGATAAGTGCCACACTCTAACAAGGAGGCCATATATATATATTTTTTTTTACACAGAGATCACCACTTATCAAGGACCGGAAGCAACTCAGGGATAAGGGTTATTGCAAGTACATTATGTTAGTGAGGAGATTTGATGAAGTGTTTACTTAAAGGGGCGGTTCATTAGGAATTTGTTAACATTAGACTTGAAGACATCCAAGTTGTAGTCCGGAGGGAAGCAGGCAGACGGAACAGAGTTCCACAGGCGTGCAGTTCTAAGAAAGAAGCTTTGTTCATGAAATCCGCGTTTTGATTTAGGCACAGATATAGAGTGGGGGAAATTTTTCACAGTGGATTCAGCTAGACGGGTGTTTTTCGTGAAAGATTGGCGAGGGGGGACCAGGGATTGGAGTTCAGACGAGCACCTGCCATGAAAATAACGATAAAACAAAGATAGGCTTGCAACGTCTCTTCTGTGGGAGAGGGGTTGCAGGGTAGAGAAAAGGGCATCCCCCACTAAGCCACGAAGTCTATTTTGTACTCTGTCAAGGCATGATAGGCTGTTTTTGGCAGCTCCTGCCCAGATATGGCAGCAGTATTCCATCCTTGGCCGTACTTGGCTTTTATATAGATAGAGAATTGCATCAGTAGTGAGATATCTTCTGGAGCGGTAGAAGGATCCCACCATCTTTCCAGCGACCTTGGCAACAGACTTGATGTACGTGTTCCATTTCAGATCAGGAGTAAAGGTCAAACCCAGAAGCTTGTCAAAACACGGGGCCTCACCCAGACGAGAGCCATCCATCACAATTGATGCCAGCTGGGGATCAGAGCGTTGATGATGTAAGGATAGGTGTTTGGTTTTGGATGCATTAAAGGTAACTAGCCACATCTTCCCCCACTGAACCACGCGCTCGAGATCAGAGGAGAGAGAATCAGATAGAACTTCGTCATTTACAGCCTTTGATGTGTTGCCATAGATGGTCGTGTCATCAGCATAGATGTCAACGAATGATTTAAGTATGTGTTTAGGGAGGTCATTGATGTAGATCAGGAAGAGAGTTGGGCCCAGGATTGACCCCTGAGGGAC
Organism: Euprymna scolopes; assembly: GCF_053919585.1. NCBI lineage: Eukaryota > Metazoa > Mollusca > Cephalopoda > Sepiida > Sepiolidae > Euprymna > Euprymna scolopes. Next base: position 22,021,228 of record NC_136496.1, on the reverse strand, counting down.
TCCAGCATTTATATTGCAGGCCTCCGATTTTTGACCATCTTCCACTACTCTTATGAGCCTATCGGAGAGAAATGATTTAATGATTGAGAAAACATTTCCAGTTATACCGTAGCTGGAAATCTTGTGAAGTAGACTCTTATGCCATACTTTGTCGAAGGCCTTTGATATGTCAAGAGCAATTGCCCTAGAAAGGAAGCCTTTGTCAAGAGATTCACTAATCCTGTGGGATATAACCGTCAGCACATCTGCGGTAGATCTATATTGAAGAGTTTTAATATAAAATGTACAGGCGTCTAGACACCCAGAACACTAATTAACGCAAATGTAACGCAGGGCGTCGTGTTTATTAGATGCTATTCTCTGTAACATCCATACAGGCTTTCTTCTACAAGCAGTTGCAAAAACTCCCATGAAAAGCCAAGAAAATGAACATGCTTTTTATACACCCATTATTCACGCATATTCTCTCTATCGAACTTGGGTAACGTATGCTTTGCTGCATTTTGGAAAAGCAGTGTATTCTCTTTTTAGTAATTATACGTGCAGCATTTTTGTAAATTGCATTCTAGGGAAACCAGTGCCGCAAATTTGTGGAAAGCCATTCAGGTGAAGTACATAAAATACGGGCACATCGATACATTTCACCAATGGGACAGGAGTGGTTACTTAGATGTCAGTATGGACCTATTAGATTGGAAACTCCTTTTTTGATCCCGTTTAATAGAGAATGACTAGTTTTTGTTACAGCAATCCCACTGATCAAATATATACATATGTACGCATATATTCAAATCATCCAACCAGTAGCAATCATCACTACTAGCATTGATAATTGCGAAAACATGAAGCACTATACTGATATGCTCAACTTCTTACAAAGGGTCCCTGTATATATTGTCTCAAATAGGACGTTGCAATATGCCTTGTTTTGGGAAGAGTGGTGAGTAAGAGTGAGAATAGCTATATATATATATATATATATATATAGTACTAGCAGGCCGCCCTGAATTGCCCGGTCGTAAAATACGCTTAAACATATTTTGATTAATGCAGATTTGGACCAATATATAGTAATCATTTTAAAATAAAAATAAAAAATGGCTCGTGCGCTACTACTGAGAATCGAAATCAAAACATTTAGCTTACGATTTACTTTTTCCTTTGAAGTTAGTAACAGTACTATGAAGACATGTATGTTGCGAGGCTAAAAATTAAAACATGAACCAATAGCTATTACATTACAAATGCATATTGGTAATGTTGCCATTAGACCTTCACCTGGCAAATTCCATTTTTTTTTTTTTTAGTTTTATACTTTTGCACCGACTTTCCATGGCTAAAAACGAAATATAAAGTTTCGCATGGATTCAAATACTCTGTATATGACGTTTCCTTTCTGTTGCCCAAAAATTAACAGAGGAGTTCGGTAGAGAAAATTTTAAACAAAAATATATACGCATACATATATATTTATAACAAGAGGTGTTTGCTCACTGTATCTTTTTTAAGCAAATATTTCGCAAGTATCAATCATGTAGAATATCTACACGAATATAATTACAGCTATTAGTTTACTAAAGGTGATCATCCCATTAGAAAACCGAAAAAACTAACAGAGAATTAATTAAAATGAATGTTTAAAAGAATATGCAAATTAGCTAGAGCTATTGGACATGAACGCATATATAGTTGTATTTTCTTTATCTTCTTCTCTTCTATTTCTTCTATTCTTTTCTATTCTATCTTCTTCTATCTTCTCTTCTCTTCTATCTTCTATCTTCTATTCTATTCTTCTATTCTATCTTCTATCTTCTTCTTCTTCTTTCTATTCTATCTTCTTCTATATAAATAAAATGAACTCATTTTTTCTCGTCTGATTTTGACATTAATAGGATTAAAAACCCAGATATTTCATGCAAATATAATATGCACAAACGGCAGAACAATATCTGAGGTGTGTTATAGGCATATTATTTTTCAAATTCCTCGATAATCTTAGATTTCTATACTTTTTCTGCTGAGAAGTCACGGCCAAAATCGGTTAAGATCAATGGAAGTGGTAAAATATTTTCTCTCTAATAAATTCCTCCTCCCCCTGCCACCACTAAACACCGTTTGGGGATCGGTCACAAGGAACAGTTGAGAAGAGAACACCGGTTTGGCTTCGTAGTTCTTTCATGTAAAGTTATTTAAAATCACTAAACTAAGCTGCAGTGCTCTGTGGCGTAGTGGTTAGCGTGCTGGACAATTCACATTATATTTTCACGTTCGCGCCGACCTACCGTAGTCGTTTTTTTTTGTTTTTTTTTTTCCTAAACAACTGGAATGGACTTTTCTTGGTGGCCGAACTGTTAACGTTGCAGATGTTTTTTTTTTGTTTTTTTTTCACACTTTATTTTTCTACTTTTACTCATGACTCCGGGTTTGATCCTTCCTACTTACCTACCATAACATTTTTTAAAACTCCCCTCCCCCGTCCCGGAAACAAACACTCGGGCAACGCCGGATACCCCCGCTAGTAAACAAATAAAAAAAGAAGGCCAAAAACAATAGTAAAAAAACTATTGTTCTTGGTCTTCTGGCCGGGATAAACAATTGGGCTCTAAGTAGGACGTCCCCCAGTACGAAAGGGTGAATGCTGTATTATGGTCGTAGAAGATTCTAGCTAAGAAAAACTTTTGTTTAGTTCTGGAGTGATAAGGAAGACCAACGAACCCCAACTTTCCCCCGCTTTTGTGTTGGCCCTGTGTCTAAATTTTTTGTTCAGTTTGAACTTACATTGTGATTTAAGCCTGATTAAAATATTTAATATCTCAAAGTGTAGTATCTGTTCTGATGCTACGCTTAAGATAATTTGTCTCAATCAATAGAGGGAAGCCCCTCTCTACTGGGCAATTATTATTTTTGATGCCAAGCAGAATTCACCTTTTGCCTTTTTTTCGGGAAGCTGGTTTTACCCACATTAAAAACGACCTTGTGTCACATTTTGCTTTGATGGGAAAGCAAATAAATACTAATAGAAAAGGGTATTTTAATATGAATACCAATACACAAAAAAATTTATAGGGATATATATATATATATATATATATATATATATATATATATATATGAAAACTTTCGGGAAGGGGGTACAGAATTAAATAATAGTTAGATACAGACCAATCAACGTGATGATTAAAAAATAAAAAAAATGAAAATAAAGGTTAGCTAACCAGGTTTCGTTCCTCGCTCATACGAGCAAAATCGGGAAAAATACGATTTTTAAAAAAGTCATGAATATAGCGGTGGAGAAAAAAAAGGAAAATAAACGGGGGAAAAATTACATAGAGACCAAATTAAGTCCTAAAATATTTTCTTTTTGCTTGCAAAGAGAAGGTCTCAAAGACTTAATAAAATAATCTCTAAAATTTTTTAATGAAAGGGCGAGTACGACTTACTCAAGATCGTAAACATGTCAGCACTGAAATTCGTGGCACATGCATGGTTATTTATAAGATGATCGCAAATTGCAGAATCATACGTATTACTTAGAACATCTGAGGGTGAAAAGTTTGCATAACGAATCTTGATGGTACATGTTGTTTCAAACGAGAATCTAATATTTGTGGTGTTCGCCCAACCTAGCGCGCACTGCAACTACATTTAAATAAACAAATAATAGAATTGTTATGGTGGGGGAATCATATCTTTGCAAATGGACGAAAACATGGGTCTGGTTGAAAAACAACACGTGGATTCGATGCAAAATAACACCGTTGCACAGACAAAGAGATTTGCTTAGCAAATCGGTCACTGATATTACCTAGCCAAGGTAGACGTAGGTAAACATGACATCTATTAACTATAATTTCTTTAGGTTTATAAAAATTGGAAACTTTCTTATTAATAATAGTTTCAACAATATCTAAGAGGTAACCATTATTACAAAGGGTCTTAGTAATAAATTTAAGCTCGTTATCCAGATTAACTTTAGAACAAATAATCAATGCCCTGTGTGCTAAAACTTAATTAAATTGTATTTTTGGTCTGAAGGACACAAACAGTCCCCACGCGTATAGAGACCGGTAAAGGTTGGTTTACGATAAACAGAAGTAAGAAAACACGAGGATATCTTGGACATAAGAACATCCAAAAACGGAAGAGTAGAATTCGTTTCCTTGTCTACTGTAAACTTAAGGGCTGGATGAACGTTATTGAGGGACAGATTCGTTTCGTTGTCAATATGCAAAAAGTGTCATCAATGTAACGAAAGTGAATGTCTGGTTTTTGCCCACCAGATAATAGACACTGTTCATGAAAACCCAAAAACTTATTAGCCAAAGCTTGTCCCAATGGGAAACTTATGGCCACGCCATCTGTCTGTCTGTACATGATATCATTAAAGCTGAATTCAACCGACATGGTTGAGAATTACATCAATTCTACAAAAATATTTTCTGGTATTGGGGGTAGTTGGAAGTTTACTTCGATATAAGGCGTCAGCACAAATATTAATAGTCTCTAACAATGGGATGCAAGTAAAAAGACTAGAAATATCAAAAGAACACATAAATTCCTCTGAATGAGTGTTATTTTGCATAAAGTTAGCAAAGCTAAAATAGTCCTTAATGCAAAATAAACTATGATGTTCCAAAATGGGTTCTAAAATACTTGTCAACTATTTAGTTAGCTTATGTTGAGATGACTCCATCATAGATAATATGGCTCTCAACGTTACCCCCCTCCCTTTTATTGGTATTGGGAAAACCATACAAACGGGGGAGAATAGAACCAGTAGGTTGAATTAAATTAGAAATGAAAGTCGGAAGAACACCAAAATTGACTCATTTGACAAGTCGTTTTTGTAACTTAGTCTCGATAGAGATAGTAGAATCATGAGTATCTACCGGACCTAAATTAACAAATTTAGGTGTCTCCCAGGATAGTCATCATTTTATTGACATAATCCTAGTGATCCATTATGACAACGCCAGAGCCTTTGTCGGGTTTTGTGATGACTAAAGATTTATTATAGCGAAGTGCTTTGAGTGTACGATAATGTTCACTTCGCCATTTTGCTTCACAAAATGAAATAGGCGTGCTAGCATAAGAATGTGCGACTTCATTTAGTTTCGCCTTAATATCACTGACTGTAGAGTCGGAAACAGGAGAAAGTTTTTCTACTTGAGCAAAAAAGACTTCAAATTCAGCATATATATCTCCACGCTTTGGGAGTATGGGAGGAATGCAGAATTCCAAGCCGAAAGAACATTAAGTTCAAGCTCAGAAAACTGCACGGAAGAGAGATTTAGGACGTTCTAAGTAACACTAGAGTTCGTTGGGCAACCATATTTTTTGAAAATCAAATATTGCAAATTCTTTTGATATTTTAACGCTAACTTAGAAATGCTATGTTCGTGAATTATTGCAACCTATCTAGAAAATCTAATTTTGTCGAAAAACAAACTGCCAACCAAGTCTATCCATATTTCATGATATTTTTTGTTTAAACGTGCCAGATTACAAGAAAGCTTGGGCAAAAAATTGGAAATAAAATCACTTTCAATTTTGTGTCCAGGATGTAAATTAGCTCGCTACATTTTAAATAAAATAAAACCGGGTCAAACTTTGTTGTTCAAGCACGAATTTAAGAAGGTCTGATATATATATATATATATATATATATATATATATATATATATATATATATATATATATATATATATGAGAACATGTAGTTAATAAAACATGTTAAAAACACTTGGAAAAAGAGTTGAAAACATATTTAATTTTAAAAAGGAAGCACAAAATAAGTGGATAGTCCTTAATCCGTGGAGTTTGGAAGAAATAATTTCCTTCTCATCTGAAGGTAGGATTTAGCAAAATGCGGGATCGGATTTTGCTTGCAAAAGTATTTGATGAAAGTACAAGTAAGTCATAGACCTTACTCGGTAACAAATAGTGAAGGAGATAGAATATGGTGAAGAAAAAGGTGATTTCACGTGAATAGATAGTCTGGTGAAGGTTAAAGTATCCATATATTGCAAATTTTGACCCCTTTTTGCCCGCTAAAAACTATTTTAACCTGCTAAAGACCCATAAAAGTCCAATCATTTGAGGCCCCTAGCGCCGCTCTGTGACTTTTAGTTTCGGTAGAGATAGAGTTTGAAAATATGGAGACAGACAGACAAACATATAGCACTTTATATATTATATATATGTGTGTGTGGTGTGTGTGTGTGTGTGTGTGTGTGTGGTGTGTGTGTGTTTTTCTATTAAAAGGTTTACATTAAGTTCAAATTTTGTTTATACATAAATAACACTTTAATAAAGGTTGAATTTCAACATTCAGGATCTAACTGCAAATAACTTAGGACTTTTACCAGGTCATAGCTAACGAGACAAGAGTAATGTACATTTTGGATTAGATAAAGGATTCCGTTCGAAATACTGTACAGATTCTTGGGTTTAACAGAAAAATACTCAAGAACAAGTGATGCATGCACAGTGAACGAGACATCAAAAATGATCAGCATTTGCGCCCCTTTCATTTAACTTCCAAATTCCCCAGGGGGCGTTAAGTCCTGGTGAAAATGAACAAACGATGCAGTTTTAGGCCTTAACATATTTAAATTTGAGTTCTACACCATGCAAAAAAAGAAATGACTACATCCATCATTCCCCCCATTTAGCCCCCAAAGTTCCCAAGGCTTTAAAATATGAATTCTTGAGTTCCGCACCATGCAAAACATCTAAATAGATATACACAGAAATTTTTGGACAATTATGGTAAAATAGTCCTCAAAACGGAGTGTTCTTATTAGCCCTAAAAAAACCCTGTGGGGCACAAAAGAGTTATCCCGAAGTATAAACAAACAAAATTATATAGAAATCAGTTAGTTACAACTTTTCCGGAAGTTTTATAAAATCCAAGGTCTTAATTATTTTTAATAAGCACAAAAGTGCCAATTGTAGCACTTTTAACTCGAAGGCAGCCCTAGGGGGAAGGGTCAACCGGAGTTTTCCCGTAAAATCCGTTTTGTTACATTTTTACTCATATCATGTTTAAAGTTTGTGCAAAATTTCAAAATAATTCCAAGACATAGTTATTAAGAAAAGTGCAGACAGACGATCGGACATGAGTGATTTTACAGATCCACCATCCTTTTGTCGGCGGGGGGGGGATAAATTAAAACTAAATAAATTTTGTATGCACAGACAAATTAATAGAAAGTAATATAATTTTATTAACATAAAGTTAAATAAAACAATTTTCGTCAAAATTACATTCGTGCGAGATTCAACATTACCTTTTTTTACGGTCATCTATTTCAGCGCCTCTGAAATGTCCATTCAATTGACCTTTGATTCCTCAATTCTTTTGTCCATCTCGTAATTCGGCTGTGATTTTGTTTTCGTCTTTTAACTCAAGCAGAAATCGTTTCAGCAAAACAAAAAAGGGCATATAGAAAAAACTCGGGTCACTGATTTCCGCCTTTCAAGCGGCCATTCTTAACATATTTCACATTTATCCACTTCGCCGCCATCGTTAAACAGCTAACAGAAAACGTCTATTTTCTTTCTTAAACAAAACGAACAACTGAGAAAATACCAGGACCATTCATTCTTAAGATGATTCCAATCGAATTAAGCGTTTAGTGCGTGGCCAACACACATAAAGATAAACTTTACTTGTGACAGACAGACAAACATATTATTTCTAACTACTTTAATACAACAACTTCAGAATGAAAGATGAGAGATAACAGAAAAACTCAAAAGTAACCTTTGGAAGACTAATAACTAATAATGTGAAATATACCGACGAAAATTGTATTTCAAATTAAAAAAAAATGAAAATGCTATTTTAAGAGCAAAACAAAAATAGAATTTAAGAGTTATGTCGCTGCAGACCAACGAAAATGTTATTTCAAAATTAAACATGAAAGATTAACAAAAATGGCATTAAAAATTAAAACATGACAGACCAACGAATTCCGCTGCATTTCAAATCTGTGACTTTATTATACAGGGTGGCCCACTTAAAAGTAACCCATAAAAATGTAGTAGAGAGAGAAACATTCTTTTATTGTTTAAATTACCTGTTTATTGTTTAGATTACCTGTAACATTGTTCAAATTACTTGTAACATTGTTTAAATTACCTGTAACATTGTTTAAATTACTTGTAACATTGTTTAAATTACCTGTAATATTGTTTAAATTACTTGTAACATTATTTAAATTACCTGTAACATTGTTTAAATTACTTGTAACATTGTTTAAATTACCTGTAACATTGTTTAAATTACCTGTAAAATTGTTTAAATAACACGTGTTATAAAAAATGTTAGCAGTGCTCCCCGTTGATTTCTGGGTACGTTTAACAATGTTTGCAGGTACTGTCTTTAAATCTTCTCTGATGATTCTTCTCATAGCGTTGGTAACATGCTTCTTTAATTGGTCTAGATTGTGAGGATTATTTGCATAAACTTTTTGTTCTAAAGTCCTCTAAAGATTAAAAAAAAAAATCACATGATGGCAAGTGCGGGGAACCTGGTGGTCATAACCTTTTGCTTATTGTTCCCTCTTCCGTAAACATGTCATTAAGTCGCGTGTGATATCTGTGAGACTTGTGGCTAGCGTCATCTTGTTGGAAAAAAAATTGCATTTTATCTCATAGTGTCAGTTGGTCGTTAACAGAAAGATTAGACAGAACGGACTACTTTTAAGTGGACCAGGTTGTATTAAAGATACATATGATAATAGTATAAGTTTTATCGGAATTAGAATGGAAGTAGCAATAAGCTCTCCTATTATATAAAAGGAACCTTGTCTGTGTGAGAGTTCCCCATGGACTACTAAACGGTTGGGCTGATTTTTTTTTTTATTTCACACAGATGTACCACATGTGTCTGCGTGTGTTTTTACATAGGTTTTGTATCGGAATGCTTCCGATAATTATCGATAATTAATAATCGAAACAATCCGATTAAAGAACGAAAGTCCGATTTTGATAACACCTTTACGACGCCTAACATCACAAGAATAATTTGATAAGCCTCATCCCCGCCAAAGTAGGAAAGCCCAGACTATAAAATAAACTGTAGATTTTTTATGAGACAGGGATGCGTTTAATATGAACTTTTCTTGGGTTTTTAGTGCACAATTGGACCATGGAACTTTAATTTTGCATGTAAATCTAACAACATTATTTAAAGATTCTCTACAGTGCAATATAGACTACAGTTTATTGTGGACTAGGTTTTTGCAGGGAGGAGGGTAAAGCTTTCTCCAGGTACACCGCGTGAGTAAGGGGTTCCCAACTACAGCAGGCAATCAACTGATTTGATTAAAAGCGGGTGATTTCACCGATTGTTGTAACAATTAAAGTCTGGGGGGATGAAACATCTGTTGATCTTCATTCAATCACGGACAATGTCGGGTCTCTTTGTTAGTGGCAACTAAAAGATTGATTCCCCATTCACCAATTGTAGTATTTACCTATCAAGAATATAGAATATAGAACCGTTATAAAGCTTTTAAATGTTTTCATATAAATAAGAATATGTACACGTTTATTATAATCGTTTTTTTTTTATTTTAATAATATCTAAGCCGATTCACCTTTTCGACTTGATATTTATGTCGAACATGGGAATATATGTAAGCTTTCGAGCCAAACAGATTATTAAATAAACTAGAAAATAATATATTATATAAATCTCACCTGTCTGTTTAAATGTATGTATGTATGTATGTATGTATGAATGAATGTTTTATGTCTGTCTAACCTTTCGTCACAGGCGACGGACTTTCACAAGATTGGTATCGTTTTGAAGTGGACCCTTCGGACGACAAATATCGAAAAATTGGTTAAAAACATTAATTTCTTCACCCTCAACTGGGCACTTTTTTACAAGGAGGGATCGCTTTTTTTCGCAGATATTTTTGAAAGTCATCCCTCCTTTTCGATTGACTAGCCTTAATTTAAACTTTCGCCACTTCCAGTTTGACGATGTACGTAACGGCAAAGACATCACTTTTTTTCACATTCTTTTCCTCCCTCACGGTACGGGTTCGAGCCTGCCTGCCTCCTACCACTTTTTTTTTTACTCAACATACACCTCCAAACACCCGGGCAATGCCGGTCACCTTGATTAGTAAATAATAAATTTAATAGAAAGGGGCTCCCGGCGTTTCTCGGTCGTACAATACGCTTAAATTTTAATTTTATTAATTCAGTTTGCGAAATTATTATTCCAGTGCCTTCCCTATTGAATATATATGTGTGTGTGTGTGTGTGTATGTGTGTGTGTGTGTGTGTGTGTGTGTGTGTGTGTTTTGTAAAAAGAAACACGGAATAAATTTATGAAATGATCAACGTTTCGTCCCTATTGCAGAGGACATCTTCAGGATATTAAAAGGAAAAATGCAAAAAAAAAAAAAAAGAAAACGATCATAGACCATACGAAAATGAAAAGGAAACAGTGTTAGAATCCTACCAATATCGGGAAGGAAACTATGTGTGTGTGTATATGATCGTTTTCTTTTTTTTTACATTTTTCCTTTTAATATCCTGAAGATGTCCTCTGCAATAAGGACGAAACGTTGATCATTTCATAAATTCATTCGGTTTTTCTTTTTTCAAGACAACAACGTCAACGATCACTGGTATTTTTATTTTATTTTTATTCATATATATATATATATATATATATATATATATATATATATATATATATATATATATATATATATATATATAATACTGAGTTTCCAAGTGACTAGGGTGCCATCCGCTAGTATCGAAACCAAACCACTTAGCGTTTTAGCTGGGTTCCTTACCGTTTGAGGCAGGTAGACAAGAAGGATTTAAAATCAAACCACATCAAGTCATGAATGAATTTATGCATACGCAAAATGCATATAAATATGTTGGCACGTTGAAATGAACATTTTTGCATTCCAACTAGTCGACACATAAGTCATCCATTCAAACAAAGGTTTTACTCGTTATAAACCATTCTAGTTGTAGGATTACTATTTTTTAATTCGTATCCCAGTCGTAAAGTACGCTTAAATACGATATTTCAATTCTTTTAGATTTCGTATATATTATTATAGAGTTTTTATATATTAGAAAGTTGCGATTTCAAAAATAAAATAAATATGTCCATATGACTTGGTGCATTAGCTTGAATTGAAAATAAAACTTCTAAAAAATATATGTATATTTATATAACTTGAGTTCCTCCAGCTATAATCGAAACTGACACCATAACTTATGAAGAATTCTTGATAAGATTATTTATAAATAAAAATAGATTACTGAATGGCATCTGTTATAATCGAAACCGAAACAAAAACTTCTGAAGAGTTCCTTTTTATTTTACACAGTGATCACCACTTATCAAGGCCCGGAAGCCACTCAAGGATACGGGTTATTGCAAGTACATTACATTAGTGTGGACATTTGATGAAGTGTTTACTTAAGGGGGCAGTTCATTAGAAATTTGTTAACATTGGACTTGAAGACATCCAAGTTGTAGTCCGGTGGGAAGCAGACAGACGGAACAGAGTTCCACTGGCGTGCAGTTCTAAGAAAGAAGCTTTGTTCATGGAATCCGCGTTTTGATTTAGGTACAGATATAGAGTGGGGGAAATTTTTCACAGTGGATTCGGCTAGACGGATGTTTTGTGAAAGATTTGCGAAGACGGACCAGAGATTGGAGTTCAGACGAGCACCTGCCATGGAAATAACGATAAAACAAGGACAGGCTCGCAACGTCTCTTCTGTGGGAGAGAGGTTGCAGGGTAGAGAAAAGGGCATCCCCCATTAAGCCACGAAGTCTATTTTGTACTCTGTCAAGGCAGGATAGGTATTTTTAGCAGCTCCTGCCCAGATATGGCAACAGTATTCGTGGTAAAATTATTTATTACAAGAAATAGAAGTCCATAACAATTAAACGACACACAAAATAAATAACACACATGCTGTTCTATTAATATATAGATAATTACGTTGGCATACGTAATGATATTATGGTGATGGATCGCATAATCACATTGACATATAAGTGCCCGTTAGATAACAAGTTAAGCAACGTTGAATATGGTCAGTAGCAGATGAGTGACCATTTGGAAATATACTGTGTTGTATGGAAGAGGATGTCGACACCTCCATACTAGAACAACAATACCTTATCATTCTGTCAGACGCTGACATACCAGCGACTGCCGACCGCTTGAGGATTCGATATTTCCATTAAACTTCCTGTTTCAGAGGAAGCTGGTTAAACCATGGCCACCGAGAGTAAGAAGAAGGCCTGTTAACTAAAAAATGCCAGCAGGTAATGTAGGTAAGATTTATCAGACTGTCAGTACTATATCAAGGCCATTCGAAAAACAGCAATAAAACATTTTTAAAAAGAAAAAGGAACACAGTTCGATTAATACTGAAACTGAACATTATTCAATATAAAATATAAATATTATCGGTAATCTGGAAGAAAGAAAGAGCCTGTTTCTTCCGTTTAACTATAGGTGGCGTTATTGTCTGTCCGCCCAGTTACGGAAGCACAAAATTTATATAATGGCACCCTTGAAATAAAAATAAATGTTTTTGTTATATTTTGATTTTAAATATGTTTTTTTTTGTTTTTTGCAAACATATTTAAGTTTTTTTTTTTCAAACATATTTACGTGTTTTTTGTTTTTCAAACATATTTAAGTTTTATTTTTTCAAACATATTTACGTTTTTTTTTTTTTGGTTTTTGCAAACATATTTAAGTTTTATTTTTTCAAACATATTTACGTTTTTTTTTTTTGGTTTTTGCAAACATATTTAAGTTTTATTTTTTCAAACATATTTACGTTTTTTTTTTTTGGTTTTTGCAAACATATTTAAGTTTTATTTTTTCAAACATATTTACGTTTTTTTTTTTTTGGTTTTTGCAAACATATTTAAGTTTTATTTTTTCAAACATATTTACGTTTTTTTTTTTTGGTTTTTGCAAACATATTTAAGTTTTATTTTTTCAAACATATTTACGTTTTTTTTTTTTGGTTTTTGCAAACATATTTAAGTTTTATTTTTTCAAACATATTTACGTTTTTTTTTTTTTGGTTTTTGCAAACATATTTAAGTTTTATTTTTTCAAACATATTTACGTTTTTTTTTTTTGGTTTTTGCAAACATATTTAAGTTTTATTTTTTTCAAACATATTTACGTTTTGTTGCTTGCTTATTTTCAAACCTTTACGTTTTTTTTTGTTTTTGCCAACATATTTAAGTTTTATTTTTTCAAATATATTTACGTTTTTTTTTTTTTGGTTTTTGCAAACATATTTAAGTTTTATTTTTTCAAACATATTTACGTTTTTTTTTTTGGTTTTTGCAAACATATTTAAGTTTTATTTTTTTCAAACATATTTACGTTTTGTTGCTTGCTTATTTTCAAACCTTTACGTTTTTTTTTGTTTTTGCCAACATATTTAAGTTTTATTTTTTCAAACATATTTACGTTATTTGTTTTGTTTTTGCAAACATATTTAAGTTTTATTTTTTCAAACATATTTACGTTTTTTTTTTTTTGGTTTTTGCAAACATATTTAAGTTTTATTTTTTCAAACATATTTACGTTTTTTTTTTTTTGGTTTTTGCAAACATATTTAAGTTTTATTTTTTCAAACATATTTACGTTTTTTTTTTTGGTTTTTGCAAACATATTTAAGTTTTATTTTTTCAAACATATTTACGTTTTTTTTTTTTTTGGTTTTTGCAAACATATTTAAGTTTTATTTTTTTCAAACATATTTACGTTTTGTTGCTTGCTTATTTTCAAACCTTTACGTTTTTTTTTGTTTTTGCCAACATATTTAAGTTTTATTTTTTCAAACATATTTACGTTATTTGTTTTGTTTTTGCAAACATATTTAAGTTTTATTTTTTCAAACATATTTACGTGTTTTTTTTTTTTGGTTTTTGCAAACATATTTAAGTTTTATTTTTTCAAACATATTTACGTTTTTTTTTTTTGGTTTTTGCAAACATATTTAAGTTTTATTTTTTCAAACATATTTACGTTTTTTTTTTTTGGTTTTTGCAAACATATTTAAGTTTTATTTTTTCAAACATATTTACGTTTTTTTTTTTTGGTTTTTGCAAACATATTTAAGTTTTATTTTTTTCAAACATATTTACGTTTTGTTGCTTGCTTATTTTCAAACCTTTACGTTTTTTTTTGTTTTTGCCAACATATTTAAGTTTTATTTTTTCAAATATATTTACGTTTTTTTTGTTTGGGCTCTTTCTTTGCTCACGCTTTTGTTCCTACTTTTAAAATTATTCATCGTTGGTGTTTAATATGTTATTTAATTCTTTGTTTCCTAAATTCATAATTCACTTTTATCAGTATTAAATGGTATATTGCTCCCCCCTTTTTTTCTTATTTTTTCTGCACTTATTTTACCTTTTCCGCGAGTATTTATATATATATTTATATATATATTTATATATATATATATATTCCGCGAGTATTTATATATATATATATATATATATATATATATATATATATATATATATATATATTAATACTCGCGGAAAAGGTAAAATAAGTACAGAAAAAAAAAGAAACAAAGGGGGGAGCGATATACCATTTAATACTGATAAAAGTTAATTATGAATTTAGGAAACAAAGAATTAAATAACATATTAAACACCAACGATGAATAATTTTAAAAGTGAAAACAAAGGATAATTAATTTTTAGAATGAAAACAAACGATAAAATACAAAAAATTGAAATCAAACAAATAATTTAAATACAAACAAACAATAAAAGTTACTAGTGCAGAAATATTTTTTAATTTAATTCAGAGAAAAATCACATGAGTTGAATGTTATTTTTCGGAACATTAGAGATTATTCGGACTAATGTTCTCATCTTGCGTGTCCAATTCACACCGTTTAATCATCGAATCTTGACTTTTCCTTTATTACACCCTCAGGCCGAAAATGATGTTCACATTCCTAAAAACATAATTAAAAAAAAACATTCATACAATAATGTAAACTATTGCTAAAATCTAAGAAAAGATAGTAAACAAACATTTACAATAATAATAATCACAATGTAGCATCTGTTCTGATGCTAAACTTCATTTGTTCTATCCTCGGTCAGTGGAGGAGAAATCCTTCCTGACTGACACAATATTTTTTTTATTTTTGTTCCTATCCAGAGTGTCCTTTTTGGGGGACTAGATTTTCCCATATTAAAACCCGACCTTGTGTCAAACTGTGCCCTCGTTTGGAGGCAAGTAAATAAATTTAAAAAACAATATTTTTGACAATTATTCTCATGTACAAAGTATTTGTTATTATTTTAAAAAGAAACAATTAATTTTAATATATAACGCTCAGTCACGGCTAATTTCATTAATAGCCACGTGATGAATAATTTTCAAACCGACTTTAGAAAAAAGATATAGAACTTCAAAATAATTTGGAGATACTCAATGAAAGGTTTTATTTATTACTAAAAAGACATTTTGACAATTATTATTACGTAAAAATTATTTGTTTATACTTTTCAAAACTAAAACAAAATTAAATTAAATTTTAAACCTTCCTGATAGACTTTTTAGCCTTATAAGAAAATAAACAGTTAAAAATATCAACATAATATTTGCTGTATAAGCAATAAATAGTATTGTTTCTATAATTTATATTAACAATGTTATCAAAAATTATGAAAGTACTTTAATTTATATTAACAATGTTATCAAACGTTATGGCAGTACTTGAATACAGTTCTGATTAAATACACGTTTAATTATTAACAAATAACATTACTTAATTTACTATATTTGGTTGTATAAAAAAAATTCCCTTCTAATGGTACTATCCAAATTGAGAAAATTTAGAAAAAGAAAATTATGTACTTTGGGGCCTTTTGGATAATTTCCCCGGATATTTGTAACAACGCAAGAATACATCATGTTAGCAAACTGAAAACTAGAGGAAACTGCTTCTGATAGCCTAGACCATATACCTACAACTGAATCTGATAATGACGTCACGCTGTCATGTGCATCGGCCTTCTTTACTCTCGGTAGCCACGGTTAAACCCGCCTCTTCTGAGTCACGCATTTTTACGGTACAGTGATAGTTAAAACTTCACACTGTTAAATATAAGCTGAAATATTGGTTTAATAACAAGACAATCTCAGATTAAAAACAATGAAACGAAAACTCTGAAAGCAAACAACACATACATCTGATGTGCTGGTTCGGCCTCGGCTTACCATTAACAAACCGTTTGTCAAACTTTTATTCCCCTGATTTTAATACGAAAAGTATTAAAAAGCCAGTCGAGTACAAATGGATGACACTAATGTCACACGGAATGACAGCGGAGTTTCTCTAGTTGCCCCAAACATATCGTTAAAGTCAGGCTTCAATGAACAAACGCTAACGGATGAACGCGTTTTATTTGCGAATTCGATTAGGCACTTTTACAATATGAAGACTCCCCCTCTTCTTTCTCTCTCTCTCTCTCTCTCTCTCTCTCTCTGTTTCTCTCCCTCCTTTTTCTTTCTTTGCTTCTCTCTCTCTTTCACTGTGCCATCTTTAAAACATATTTTTCGCGGCATATGATTTTTCGATAGAGATTCACCGTTTATCAAGGCTGTGAGGCTACTCAAGGATAATAAGTGTCGGGTGTGACAATACTGTTATGATCGGTGATGATGAAAATTGGATTAGAACATTATTAAAGAAAACATCTCAACACAAACTTGTTTACGTTGAACTTGAAAACGGCCATGTTATAGCAAGCTGGGAAGCAGCTCTGCGCCATTGTGTTTCACATACGCGCAGTTCTGGGAAAGAAGATGTGCTAATGGAATTTTCGTTTAGTTTTAAGCACATATAAGTGGTACGTGAAATTGATAATAATGGTTGTAGCCAGGCGAGTAGCGGATGGACGTGTCATAGACATAAGACATTGATTGGTCAAACACCTTCAATAAAAATAACGGTAGAGCAGATGTAGATTTGTAATAGCTCTTCTGCGAGAAAAAGGCAGCAGGGAGAAATAAAGGAGATCGGCCAGCAGATTTTGAAGTCGACTTTGGACCCCATCCAGACAGTACAACTGTGCTCTAAAAGTAGAAACTCTCCAAATGTGACAGCAGTACTCGATCTTAGAACGTATTTGGCTCTTGTATACAGGTCACAATAAAAAGCTGTAGCTGTTACTGCCTGTGCTTTAAGCCAAACGAGCTTTTGCTATAGGCTCATGATGATTGCGCCTTATGATGGTCTAGTCTGCATGAAGTTTTCCGTCGATAGTCACAGATATTCTTTATCTGGAAGACTGATGGCATTTACTTACGAAACCGTAAAAATGGCTCAGCGGTTACACGCGAAGTTATTGTGAGACATCATGAATTCATTCATTTCTAACTAATCAGATGACTTGGTAGAAATTATTTATCTTTTGTGTGCTAATAGTTGACGTACTGCTTTTGTTGGCATTCTTTTCTGATCTTTCTAGTTAGAATTCTTTCTAGAAAGATAGCGGGTATATATGGGAGGTACTAACTTGCCACACTCAGATTTACAGTCCGTGTCCTTAAACATGAGAAACCATCACCTACCTATATGCGAATTCGGGAAAGAATTTGGCCGAGCACATACAAAAAAGATGTAGAAGACACAAGGTTGCCACTTGCAATCGATCGATGTGCAGTCTTGCACCTTTGCTTCATATGAAGGCACGTCTTGCAACATACACAAGCAGAAACGACCTGAGGACGTCGTATCTTAATGCTTACTCTGCCTTAATTTTGACTAGTGGCTATACTAGTTGTGTAGTATTGATAATACTACGTTGCTGTCGCCTATATCATGATGAAATAAGTGTAAGTGTAAGATTCAGGGGGTTACTATTTTAGCTTAATACAATTGTTTAGTTGGTCTTCAGAATTTGGAAGGTTAATTAAATGACCATGTTCGATTTAATCGAAGTACGCAAGGCGTTAAGTTCTGACAAGACAAACCTGAAGTAAGTCGTTCACATCGGCCGAAACGTTGTGAGAATAAAATTTTAAATTAGCACAGAAGTCCGATTAACACAATTAAAAAATCATCAATCCTGATATTTAAATGAATAGTTGAAGTCGAATAGATTTTTATTTTTTCAATAACCAATTTATATAATATATTTTCATTCTTTTCAACTAACCAATTTATGTAATATATTTCAATTATTTCTTTTCAACTAACCAATTTATATAACAAACTTTCATTATTTGTTTTCAACTAACAAAATTATATAATAGTGGGTCACATTGATCTGTTTCCTCTTTTTTGTGTTTCAGCGCGTGCTGAAAGTCGCTCGCCTTTATACTCTTGTTCTTTGAATTTGGATGTTAAAATTAATTTGGAATACAGAGGCTAGGCGTAATGTTTTCAAACGTGAGATACACACATACACACACACACACATATATATATATATATATATATATATATATATATATATATATATATAGATAGATAGATAGATAGATAGATAGATAGATAGATATGTTGTATATTGGTTTATATTGGAGGAAATGATATATTAAAACGTGTCATGTGTTATCTAGTGGATGTAAGATATTGTTCTTTTAACAGACGAATAAAAAACGTATAAACCCTATGTATGTTGTCTACCCAGGAGGACATGATATTGACGTGTAAACTGAGTTATGTTGTATCAGACTTATCACACGGGATATTTTTACAGTTCATATATAAGAAGAAGAATATATGCTTCATACCTTTTTCTTGAAGAGTTCTTCTGTATCTTCCCGCAGCTCCGTGACGAACTATGAAGCAATCAGCACCATATAATTGAGACAACTGTTCTTATTCGTGAAACCATTAAAACAACTCTTTATATTTTTGTAATATAAATTTATTACAGTTGTCTCAAATGATTTTCACAGGATCTGCAGTTAGACTACATTTTCTGTTCATACAGCCCGCTCCTAGCTGTCTGTCCACCCCTGCCTAGACGTCTGTCCGCTCTGGTGGTCAATCCTCAACTCTCTGAATCTCTCAAAAACTAACTACATCACGTGGTCTCTTACGTCACCTAATTACGTGTCTCATACCAATCTAATCCACAACTAGTTATTCGTTCATTCAAAACCCGAAAATAATGTTTACATATATTTTCTATTTTCACATTCTTTTTGCGATTCACACGTCAATCATTTCTTTCGCAAATTAATTGTTTATTCTTCTAATCATAATAACTGATCCAGCGACTATCCGTCGCTCAAATCAATTTACAAGAATGCAATAACAATAATAATAATGTTTTGACACTTGACCCCGCTTGCTAGAGTTAACAGATACTACACTATGATCACAGCCTAAAGGGTCATAGCTTTACATATATATGTATATATATATATATATAGAGAGAGAGAGGGAGAGAGAGGGGGTGAGAGAGAGAGGGAGAGAGAGATTAGGTGACCCGACGTTGTCTGGGATTGAATGATGATCGACAAGTGTTTTACACTCCGATATTTTTATGGTTGTCGTCATCGGTGGAATCGTCTATTTTTTCAATCAAATCGATCGATTGCCTGCTATAGGTGATAATCCATCGCGGTGCACCAAGAGAAAATCCCCATGCGCCTCGCAGTGATATACTTCACAATGCATTGTAATCTATATCACACTGTAGAGAACCAATTCTTGATTTTATAAAATTATTTTTTATAAAATAGATGACTTGAATTAAACCTTAAAATGGAAAAGTAAAATATCATAGTCCAAGTGGGCTCTAAAAAGAAACATTCTTTTCGAACGCGCCTCTGTCATCTCAAATAACCTACTGCATATTTAACATATCAGCCTTTTGTTTCAATCTTCGTTTAGTAATATTTATTGAAGTTATTGTATATAAGAACATTGCCATGCAGATTAAGCATCTGGATGCTGAGTGACAACAAGTCTCCTCAGATTTCCTAGTAATTTCCATCTCTTTCGTTAACATTTGCAAATAAATCTGCATTATCGCGACAGCTCTTTGCCATTGATTTCTTGTTGGCATCGGCCATTGGTCTTTACTGGAATTTTAGTGGCAATAAGCCTCTCCAAGGTGCAATATCTCCTCGCACAGTGGATGTCTGATCAGTGCTCACTCCTCGATTATTTCTTCCTCCTTGACTTTTTTGCTATTCAGTCTTTTGGGGGGTGGGGGCGGTGATGTAATCGGGTATGGTGGCGAAGGTTAGAGAACTTATAATTATTATTATTATTATTTGACAGGCATGACATATATATAGTTATCCACAAACAAACTTTTCTCTGTATCACAGCTCTCCAAACATTCTAAACTAGCAACAACTTCAAGGTTTAAAACTCCATTAAAACTCCATCGATTAGACTATTTGGCTTCTGCTAAGATGGTATGTAAAATTAAACGATAAAACCTTTTACAAACTTATATTTGTTTACACAAAGAGGATTGCATTATACGCAAACCGTAGTTTGTTATTTCACCCCCTTCAATATGCTCAACCCAAGATAGGAATCATTTATAGCCATAAACAGACAGCGTGTTTCGCTGAATCACAGCTCTTCAGTGCGGCTAGATTAGCAATTATTAAATGCGTTCTAAAAGTAACGCCCCCCTATTTGTTTATTCTGCCGGAATACATCAGAAGTGATTAGCAGTTGTATTGCTATGATGACTACACATGCATTCATGGCCAGGAATTATTATCTCTCTGTTGCAGCTATTAACTGTGTGATATTCGAAGAAAACAACCCTGTCATGGACGTGCGTCAGAAGCAAATATGTGTCACTGAATTCATCTGTGCAGAAAAAATAAACATGATCAACATTCAACGGCGCCTCTTGAAAGTTTAAGCAGTCACATGTCAAATTTTCACAAATCTTTACAGCATCAGTTTCATATCGCATAAACAATCGCGTATTATTGTGTCAATACTGAATTTTTTCAACTTTAAAAAGAAATGTAAAAATCGGGCATCCGACTGTCGTTTGGGCGATTGGGCTTTGATAGTTTCTTGGTTGCTTGTCTAGCCGCACCGATGAGCTGTGAAAGAGCGAAACAGTACTTTATGTGGATAGCTATATTGTCCCCCATCTTAGGTTGAGCATATGGGAAGGGATATACAAATTACCATTAGCGTAGTAAGCGATGCTCTTTTTGTAAGAAAATTTATCTTAGGTATTTGGACAATGTCAAAACATTGTTAATTCAGTACCCGTATAGCAGCACCTGTATAGCGCAACAGTTAGAAGGTCCAACTATTGTTTGAGCGATCGGATTTTGATCCTGGCCTGATGTACTTGCCACTAATTAGCTATGAAACAGCTGAACAGTACTGTATGTGGATGACTATATATATATATATATATATATATATATATATATATATATATATATGAATAATAAATTTTGACCTAGTTAAAATAAAATAGAATTCGACATATATTTAAACAAATATTTAATTATCACTTTTTTGACTGACAAATGCGTAAGCAAATTTTGGGATACTCTGTATATGATGGGGCGTTCAATAAGTAATGCCCCTGACCCGTTTCCCATAGCAGTAGAGCAACGAAAATTATTAGTTTTCTTCACATAGGAACCACCACGAGTTATGCATTTCTTCCATCGTTTGATGCAGCTCTGGAGACCGTTTTAGTAGAACACCCCAGGTTGGTCCTCCAACCACGACGTGACTTCAGAAATTAAGGCTGCATCATCTGGGAAACGCTTTCCTTTCAAAAAAAACAACTTCATGGCTGAGAAGAGGTGAAAGTCAGAGGGTGCAAGGTCAGGAGAGTAGGAACGATGGGGAAGGATTTCATAACCACACGCCCGTGCTTCTTATCTGGCGACATGCGAGTTGTGGACCGGAGCGTTGTCCTACAGGAGGAGTGTACCTTTGCTGATCTTGCCCCGCCTCTTGATTTTGATAGCTTCCCTTAATTTCTTCAAAAGTGAAGCATAATAGGCTCCTGTAATTGTGATACCCTTTAACAGGAAATCTGTCATCACTACTCCGTTCTGGTCCCAGAAGACTGTGAGCATGATCTTGCCAGCGGAGGGCTGCACCCTGGCCTTCTTGTGAGGTGGTGAGTCCAAGGGCTTCCACTGCATTGATTGGGCTTTGTTCTCTGGACTATAGTAATGGACCCAGGTTTCATCCTGTGTAATCAGTCTTTTGAAAAACTTTGACTCATATTCTTGGCACATCTCCAAATTCATCCTCGAGCACTCGACGCGTTCTTGTTTCTGGAATGATGTGAACAACCTGGGAATCCATCTGGCAGACACCTTATACATTTGCAAATGGTCATGAATGATAGTTTACACAGACCCTGTACTAATCTTGACATCTTGGGCTATTTCGCGAATAGTAATGCGCTGATCTTCCAAAACGGCAGCCTCAACTTGGCGGACAGATACCTCTTTAATGATTGGGTTTTGACCCAGGCCTGAGGTAGTTGCTTGTCTAGCCCCACCGATGAGCTGTGAAAGAGCGAAACAGTACTTTATGTGGATAGCTATAATGCCCCTCATCTTAGGTTGAGCATATGGGAAGGGATATACAAATTACCATTAGTGTATGAAGCGATGCTCGTTTTTAAGCAAATTGAGCTTAGGTATTTAGATAATGCCAAAACAGTGTTAATTCACTGCCCGTATAGCAACACCCGTATAGCACAACGGTTAGAAACCCCGACTGTTGTTTGGGCTATCGGGTTTTGATCCTGGCCTGAGGTACTGGCTCACTAATTAGCTTTGAAACTGCAAGTGGATGACTATATATATATATATATATATATATATATATATATATATATATGTATATATATACTCGGGTTTTTTTTTATATTCAAAAGTAATGGACTAATGAATTCAACGAGGTTGTTAGATAGTGCTCAATAAAAAGAGCTGATAATACTTGTTTATTGTTATATAAACATGCTCACATCCCGCTGCTACAAATAGCCACTTGTTTCAATCAAACAACAGATATCATCAGGCAGCGACTTGACTATTCAAAAGTTCAATGAATAATCATTGAACTTTTGAATAGTCAAGTCGCTGCCTGATGATATCTGTTGTTTGATTGAAACAAGTGGCTATTTGTAGCAGCGGGATGTGAGCATGTTTATATAACAATAAACAAGTATATATATATATATATATATATATATATATATATATATTTAAATATACATATATATGAGATATTACTTAAAATTAACCTGCATTGAAAATCATAAACACTAGGATAAATAAAGTGTGAACTATAATTGAAAAGGCATAATTTTAGCTATATATACGCGTATGTGTGTGTATGCAAATAGTTGCTATACTACTTTATCGAACAGTATCATATTGTATAAAATTTATTTATTGATTTCTGGAAAAACTATGAGGAACGACGAGAAACATATATATATATATATATATATATATATATATATATATATATATATATATATATATATATATATATATATAAAACAGTAAGCAGCATACATGCATGTTTCGGGATCCTACCCCTCTTCAACGTAGCTTGACGGTTAATAGAATAAGACGCTGGACTGAAATACATGAGGTCCAGGGTTCGAGTCCTAATAACAGTCAAGCTACGCTGAAGAACGTGTGGGGTCCCGAACCATGCTTGTACGTAGATTACTGTTTTAAAAATAAGTAAATAAATAAATAAAAGTATTATTTGTTTACGTCCAAAATAAAAAAAATGGGCAATTTCTAAAATATGCACCCGATATTCAAGGTAAAGACGCTAAACTCAATGTCGTTTAAAAATCAACAACAAAAAACTACGCGTATATATATATATATATATATATGCGTGTGTGTTTATATATATATATATATATATATATATATATATATATATATATATATATATGTAAAGTAGTAGCGTTCGTGTGTGCAACTCCCAATGGCCAAAGAAATATAAAGGCCAAATGTGTGTACATCTCTGCTGGTCAAGAAATATTACTTCCCATGTTAGGATACATCTGCCAAAGGAGACATTATATTCTATACGGACTTTCAATATATAGCATTCTTCAAACCACATTTACATTATTGAGTTACGGTCATTAACATATCACATTAAATTAAATCTATTTAACTAATTACCTCGATGACATTACTTATTCGACATAATAGCTTTGTTTCAACTGTACTAATTAAAAAATTAATTATTTAGTTTATTTAAATTTCAAGTTATATTTGATTTAACTGATTTTATCTGAGATCTTAAACCGTTTTATTTTCAAACCAGAAACCAGAAAACCAAAAGGGGAAGTAACTGTGATAGTTTAATTGAAACGGACCACGTTATTAAATAGTTGTTTTCATTTCGAAATATTATTTCAGCTGAATTATTATTTTCGTTTTTAATTCGGATAATTTTTTTTTCACTTATTCTTAATTTTTAAGTAACCTTTTTTATTTGTTAGAGAAAAATAATTAAAATTAATGTACTCATTTACTTGCATTCTCACGAGGGCAGAGCTAGTCAGAGACACATGTGAACAAAACCCATCATCTTCTGCTCTTTTTGTTTATAAAATTTAATTGGTGTTGGCCAGGATTTGTTATGATAATTATACTATAGCAAATGTGTTTAATTGTCTGCGAAACAGACTTTCTTTCTAATTTATTTAATATCTTAAATAAAAAATACTCAATTTTTACGACGTGATCCATCATCGTTTAACTCCTAGAAAAAAATGGTCAATGTCAAGTTTCTTTCCAACTCCTCAAAAAACTTTAAAATGATAACTTTCAATGGTTTTTGATGGTGCTGAAAACGAATATCACATTTAAATTTGGGGCAGATAAGTAGTTTTCATGATATAATTAATTACTTTTTTTTAAATCGGGGAATCACTTTCTTATATAAATTTAAAGTAAAATGGGCACCCGCTTTCTAACCACCTAATAATTTCTTCATATCTGAAAACAAATTTAACTGTGATATTCGTTTTCAGCGCCACCGAAAACCGGCGCTGTTTTTTTTTTTTTTTTACTAAGAGATTCGTAGGACGTAAATAATGCCGTCAGTAAGCTTACACGAGCGGTTTACAAAAATATATTTTTGTTTTTGTTTTTTAGGTGGATATTCAATTATGTTTGTATAATTTTTTCCAGGTGCTCTTGTACTTAACCGCCTCCTAATATAACCAGCTTTTTTGTGAAATCTTTAACTGCAGAGGCACCTGTTAAAAACTATACAATATATTATATTCTATAATGAAAAAAGAACGAAAAACAAAAGTATGCGTTTGTAAATTTACTAAAAGCATAATTAGCGTCCTAAATTATGAGATGAAAAAAATGAAAGCATCTCATAGTAAAAAAGAAACCGCCCCTATTTTCGGGAGTGCTGAAAACGAATATTACATTTAAATTTGTTTTATGATATGAAGAAATTACTAGGTGACCAGAAAGTGAGTGCGTATTTTACGTTAAATTTATATAGGAAAGTGATCTCCAACTTTTGTAAAAAGTAATTTCTTCATCTCATGAAAACTACTTATCTGCCCCAAATTTAAACGTAATATTCGTTTTCAGCACCACAAAAAAACCATTAAAAGTCGTCATTTTAAAGTTTTGGTTGAAAAGAAACTTGATATCGACCAAAAAAATTAAGACTTGTTTTTTTGTGGCCGAATACGTTAAAGCAGTCTTTATAAATAATATGAAAGAAGTAATTAAAAAAAAATTTTACATTTCAGCGTGGGGGATAACTTTTCTATATAAATTTAACGTAAAATGAGCACCCACTTTTTGGTCACAAAGCATATACAGACATGTCACCTCTAGCATTTTTTCAAGTTTGGCGACCGAGAGGGGGGGACAAAACATGACAAATACCAAAGCTTTTAGTTTTGTTATTGTTTTTTTTTTTTTTGTGGTGAGGGCAGGAATTACATTTGAAACATAAGATAACGATAAATTTGATTAATTTTTATGAAACCATTCTAACAATTTTATAAACAGATCGAACACCAAAATATGACGAATTAAATTTGGGGGGGGGCGTGCATTAGAAATATAAAATGACGAAAAATGTAATTTAATTGTTTTTGGAATTCATTTTTGGTAGATCATTTTTTTTTTTTTTTTTTTTTGCGATCGCACGGGCATTCGCTGCTATTTTTATTTAAACTAAAGTTGTAATTATTTATTTTTAATTATCTTTTCTTTGCAGGGTGGTCATTCCAGTTCTCAATATCAGGAGAATAGTTTCTTCTCTTTGTAGCCCTTTCGCTGACATATCTGGTGAAGAGGGTATCACATACTTCTTTATTGGGCGCTTACATTTACATGTTTTCAACCGTTCTTTTATTTTTGTTAGGGGGGTGTATCCACGTTTACCATAATGAAAATGATTAGTATACAGGTGTTTTTAAAACAGAACACCATGTCAACCCAGGCAACGCTGGGTACCCATACTAGTATATATATATATATATATATATATATATATATATATATATATATTATATGTATATATATATGTATATATTTATATATATATATAGTATACACACATACACACACACACACACATATATATATATATATATATATATACTACGAAAGTACAATGATATATGTCACTTGCATAATTAATAGTGAAATCCATATATCCTTTCTTTCAAAGACGTAAGGGATGTATGGGGCAAGTTTATATGAATAGCTGAAGAGAAGGGACAATGCTGGAATTTTGTGGCTTTTCTCTGATATATCCCCAAACAGTTATTGGGTTTGTCATCAATCAAAAAGTTATTTAAAAAGCCATTACTCTACTCTTGATCGTGACATACTGAAATTTATGAGCGGAGACAGAACGTAGTGGACGCCATTGGGGAAAAAGCATTAATATTAAAATAGTGTGGCTCCTCTTTGTAGATGAGAGGTAAATGAATAGATATGTGTCTCTCGTCCATTCCACTCTTCCCGTGTCCTCCTTATATATATATATATATATATATATATATATATATATATATATATATATATATATATATATATATATATATATATAAAGGAGATTAGAATAATAGTCTAAAGAGCTAAGTGTATTTTAATGTAACAGTGAAATTACTAGTTTAATTAAAATACAGGAAATGCTCGTTGTAATTTAGATATATAATAAGCTCGATAGTAAAATGTCCTAGAGCTAATTCAATATTAAGTAAAGTGATTTTCAATTTAAAAATTAAAAAAAATTTTTTAAATTTAAAAATCAAATTTTAATTAAATTAAAAATCAGTTTCATGAAACTGATTTTTAATTTAATTAAAATTTGATTTTTAAAATTAATTTTTTTTTTAAATTTTTAAATTGAAAATCACTTTACTTAATATATATATATATATATATATATATAAATATATATATATACATATAAAGAGTGAAATATGACCGAAAAACATAATTCTCACATATATACATACGTATATATGTATATGTGTATATAGGTGTGTGTGTATCTGTGTGTGCAAATAGTGTGTGTGTACGATAATGTTTGTGAGAGCATGTCTGTGCGCAGTCTCGTTTTATATAAAAATTATGAAATATATATATATATACGAAATAAAATGGAGGTGAAAGAACCTGATTACTCAACGTTTCGCCCGATTTATGCGGGCTTTTTCAAGAGGTATGGTCATTGAAAAAGCTCGCATAAATCGGGCAAACGTTGAGCATTCAGATCCCTCCACCTCTCTTTTATTTGATATCGTCGGATTTAATCCAGCTGAACAATCATATATATATATATATATATATATATATATATATATATATATATATATATATATATATATATATATATAACTGTAAAACAGCTAAACAGTACTGTATGTGGATGACTATAATGCTCCTTATCTTGAGTTGGGCATATTGAAAAGTGATACACGAATTACCATTAGCGTATAAGCGATGCTCTTTGTGTAAACTAATCGATCTTAGGTAGTTCGGACGATGTCAAAACATCGTTAAACTCATGATTCACATAGCAGTCGCCGATAGCGTAGTGGTTAGGAGCCTTGACTGTCATACAAACGTTCGGTTTCAATCTTGGCTTGAGGTAGTTGCCTGTCTAGCCGCACTAGTGAGCTGTGAAATAGCGAAAGAGTACTGTATGTGGATGACTATATATATACTAGTAAAAGTATCCGTCGTTGACTGTGTTCAAGAACAGCGTACAGAAAATGGACTCTGATTTATGAAAGTATGATAGGTTATGAAAAGGAAGTGTTGTAATGAGATTTTTTCGAATTTGGGGGTATCAAAACCAAAGCAAAATATGATGAAAGTAAAAATAAAATAGATAAACCCCATAATTTATTATACCATACCTGTTCACACTGAAACTCTTATCACAATATTCTGTGGATTTATATTAAAAAACCTTGTTAAACTTTGTGACATATTTCCATTCTATAGAGGTCAGGTGCGAACGAACACTCCATAATATTATTATACCATATTTCTTCAAACTGAAACATAATTATCAAAGTATGCTTACGCAGATAGATATGAAAAGTCTTTATTAAAGTGTGTGCCTATTTCCATTCTATGGAGGCCAGGCGCGAACGCAGACTCCACAATTTTATCATACCATCTCTATTTAAGTTCAAACATAATTATCAAAGTGTTCTTATGTTCATCTATATCAAAAACATTTGTAAACATTTTTTTTTTAATTTTTAACTTTTTTATTTCCATACTTTGTGAACCAGGCGCGAACGCAGACCCCACAATTTTAATGAACCACTGTTCTGCCAGATCAAACATACCCATTCCTGTGTCTCGATATTATTTTTTATTCATATATATATATATATATGAATAAAAAAGAATACGAAAAGTATAAAAGCTTATAACTTTTCTTTATTCGTTTTCAATTGGTGACGTGCAGGAATACAAAATAATATTAGGAAAAAAAATTAAAAAACATTTTTTATATAAGTACATAATTTTCGACCGATCCTTCAGTCTTCATCGGTGTAGTGAAAGTATATTTGTATATATATATATATATATATATATATATATATATATATATATATATATATATATATATATATATGTGTCTAACGATAAATGTGTTGCCCTAAAGAAAACCGCACTACAACTTTATTTTAAAAACTGCTATTAAAACATCAATTCAGATAACTTGATTATGTGGGAGAGCTGACATGTATTCAATGTAGCCGCCTTCAGCCTGAATCACCTTCTCGACTCGATACGCGATCGGAAGTAGGAGCAATCCTTTTTCAAAAGCGCCGGCTTGAAACTCCTAGTATTTCCGACATGCAGTGTTTCTTCACTGACGAAAAAAATCAGCGAAACGTTACGCAAAAATAAAAGAACATTGAAAGATTAAGAGCAAAATATATATATATATATATATTTACACAGAGATCACCACTTATCAAGGCCTGGACGCCACTCAGGGATAAGGGTTATTGCAAGTACATTACGATAGTGTGAAGATGTGATGAAGTGTTTACTTAAGGGGGCGGTTCATTAGGAATTTGTTAACGTTGGACTTGAACACATCCAAGTTGTAGTCCGGTGGGCAGCAGGCAGACGGGACAGAGTTCCACAGGCATGCAGTTCTAAGAAAGAAAATTGCATGCTAGGAGGTGCTGGACTAAAGGAGTAAATCGAAGATTATATTTTACAATGTGATTTTATTATTTGTTTTGAACTCTGTGGCACAATATTTTTTTCTGGGTGTTTATTTATATTTATTAATATTTACTTATTAATATTTATTTATTAATATTTATTCATATTTATTAATTTAACGTATGTGGGTCGGTTTTATATTTTAAATACAATGGAGACTATTCCTATAGAAGTGTCTATAATTTTATATTTGCAATGTGTTATTAGTTTTCCATTCCAAAAAGACTAATTTATTGCACTATCCAGAAAAATATCTCTATAAAAACATATTTGGTGATTAAATATATTTCACTTACTATAGAATTTCTGTGAAAGATTGGAATGAACACGCCCTTTCCTCTTCTCTGCAATCTCTTCCCCACAGAAGAGACGTTGCGAGCCCGTCTGTACTTTATCGTTATTTTTATGGTAAGTGCTCGGCTGAGCTTCAATCTATGGTCCCCCCGCCACAACCACTATGAATATTTTCCCACACTTTTTATTTGTGCCTAAACCTAAATGTAGATTCCATGAACAAAGCTTCTTTCTTGCAACTGCACTCCTGTGGAACTCTCTTCCGTTTGTCTGCTTTACAGCTAACTATAATTTGATTGTCTTCAAGTCCAAGGTAAACAAGTTCTTCATGAACTGTCCTCTTAAGTAATCCAAATTACAAAATGCCTACTAAGTTTGTTTACTACGCTATAATCATATTGAATCGCGTGTACGCATTAACCCTTATCCTCGAGTGGCTTCCGGTCCTTGGTAAGTCGTGATTCCAGTGTAAAATAAACGTTGAATAAATATTGTGAAAGAATAAAGGTTAATAAAATGAAATTTCCACGTTAGGTTAAGCAAAGCAGCAAGGTGTACATTTTTATTTGTAATTCACGATTTAAAAGTAAGTCTGTGTGTTAGTATTCTCAGGTGACACAGAAACAACTGATCAAATCTTTCTCGTTTTACTGGACTGTGAGAAAAAAGAAGTGGTTTTATTTAAAGGCAACTGTTCTCCCTCCTTGTGAGAATAGATTCAGAGAGTATTATGCAATTTCATTTATTACAAGATTTAACACACACACACACACATTGAGCATATTGGGAAGTGATAGACAAACTGCCATTAGCGTATTAAGCGACGCCCTTTGTGTAAACAAATCGAGCGGAGGCATTTGGATGATGTCAAAAAAAAAAACATCGTTAATTCATTACCCACACAACAGCAGCCGTATAGTGCAATGGTTAGAAGCCTTGACTGTTATTGCAGTCGGGTTTTCAGTTGCTTGTCTAGCCGCTCTGATGAGCTGTTAAACAGCGAAATAGTACTCCATGTGGATGACTATATATAAGAGTGATGACTATATATATATATATATATATATATATATATATATATATATATATATACCAAATTATTGGAGGCTATCAATGCTTATATATATATAAATATAAAAAGAGCTTTTTTCAGCTATCATCTCATCAGGAGAAAATCGATAGCGTAAAAATAATACTATGTCGAAAGTAGAGAGTTCTGATGGGGATATATATATATATATATATATATATATATATATATATATATATATAATCATTGATAGACTCCAATAACTTGGTGTAATCATTTTTAGTAACATTTAGAACAACTGCTAATAATAGGAGGGTCGTTTTAAAAGTATAGCCATACTTTTATTTTTATTTATAGAGTTTTACGGGAATGGTATTATTAAAACTAGCAACATATTGTGCTCCGGAATTTAATTTTCTATATATACAGCATCATTTTGCTCGCACATTTCCCAGCTATGAACAATGGTTGTGCATGGGTGTCCAGACCGTGCACCGTCATATGAGAGTCGTTCCAAAAGGAAAGACTCACAATTTTTTTAATTCAAAAAGTTGAAATGCTGAGAAACTGGAGTTGGACTATAAAAACAAGAGACCAGAATGTATTTTTCTTACACTGTTACCATAATTCATAATATTTTATTACCAGGACTTAAATGGCACATCTCTGCTCCTGACGCACGTTCATGACAGGGTTTGCTTTCTTTGAGTCTCATATCGTTCAAAAATCTGAAATATTTACGTCACGAATGCAGAAGTTTAGTTATTACAAAAATGTAATTTGCAATACATGTTGATCCATTCGGGCGGAATAAAATATAGAAGGTACTACGTTTAGTACGACCATCGTAATGTATGGTTTCGAATTAAAAGAATCGTCTATCGTAACGCTACATGCATGTTTAAAATGTATTTGTTTACTCTGCTCGGCGGTAACCGGCTTCCCACGCCAGATGTGTCTATTCTAATTTGTTTTTGTGCCATTCCTTATCAACTGTATTCGATCAGACACAATTTTCTTTTGTAAAGCTGTCGTCATTATCAAAGCACAAAAGTCACTTGAGGATAAGTGTGTTACATGAATGTCAGGTGAACGGTGGGACCACCCCCTGATAGTTGGTGATGATGTCAGTTATTAAGGTGAATTTATTTTTTAAGACGGCAGCTCGGCAAGGATTTGTTTATGTTAGGTTTGCAAACAATCAGGTTGTAGTTAGCTGGAAAGTCGTCCCGCGGTATTATGTTGTACGGACGCATAGTGTTATGTTATGCTAACAATATAAACCCACCCATCTAAACGAGTGTATACGTTTCCTGTTTGTTTTTGATGTGTAATTAATGTTTTATTAATGTCTTTAGTGGTTCTTCACTTTCTGGACTGTACTCGTCTATTTATGTTATGTGATGTATATATAAAATGCATATATATATATATATATATATATATATATATATGTGTGTGTGTGTGTGTGTGTGTGTATGTATATATATATGTATATATAAATATATAAATATATATTTATATATATAGATACGTTTTATGTTTCGTGATCATCTAAATTCATTTGTATGTGTGGGAGGGGGGTCATATATCCGACATACTTTATATTCACTGCTTCATCTGGAATTCATCCTCTTAGAGGGGCTGGAATCTGTTGGGCGAAAGACATTCACTCCAAGGCGATAATTGGTTTTAGTTTTTTATTCACTTTCTCAGATATCGACGCAGATGAACATGAAAAGTGAGTTCTTTTCTTGTGGCCTCCATTGAGAGACGCGCCACCTCCCTTCCAAGGGGAGGAGGAGACAATTATTAACCCAACAGCTGTCTACTATGTCTAAATTCCAAGTCATCTCCAACTGACCTGATCTTCCGGTAAACTGTTCTATAATCTAGCTTTGTTATATTTTGATATATTTTCTGAAAACATCATCATATGAATCTCTTGTCTAACTCTCCAGTTAGTTAGATAGATAGATATATAGATAGATCGAGATGCACAGATAGATAGATAGATAGATAGATAGATAGATAAATAGCTACAAAAAGTATTCTGTTCTACCTAATAAATAGCAATAGTACTAGGGATGAAAAATTGATCGTGGACATTTTGTTTATATTAAGAGTGAGATATATATATATATATATATATATATATATATATAGAGAGAGAGAGAGAGAGAGAGAGAGAGAGAGAGAGAGAGCAATATTGACAGTGGTTGCAGCTGGATGAGTTTTTGTTGTAAATGTTTTACAGTTGTGGGTGAAGACATGAAAATCAAAATAGAGAAGAGAAATGCATTTGCAAGAAAGAAGTAAGTTTTTTGGGGGGGATTACTTAAATTCATTTTAAGCTGCTGCTCACAATTGCGGTTCTTAATTGACTTGGTTTAGTCTTTTTTATACGGCATATCAACCCTTTTCTAGTTATTTATTGCTGAATCTATTTTTTTTTAAGTTTTTATACTCTTAATTCTTTTTTTCTATTTATTAATTTTGCTTGGGGACTATTATGCCTATCTTTTCTAGTTGTAATTTAACGACGTTTCGGCCAACTATTTCTCTGGTCTTCGTCAGGTTGTTTACTGTGACGGGATAAAAATGCCGAATCTTCTGTTACAGAAAGAGAGAGAGAGAGAGAGAGAGGGTGAGTAAACGTGGAGGTAGACACGTTTACCAGAACCGAATGTCAGCTGACCAGATTACGTATATGTGACGTGGTCAGCTTGGCTAGATCGGTGAGATTTGATTTGAGCTTTGAAGAAGACGGACGTTTTTCCGTGGTCTCCCCCTCTTAACTGGGGAGGGGGAGACGAACGCTGACGTGTGTGAAGAAGAACCCACACAAGCAGATTTCACTTCCACCTGCTGCAGGACCTCTGGGGAAAGTGAAATAAAAAACTATAAAACACATTCATCGTCTTGGAGTGATAAATCTTCGTCAAACAGGTATTAAGTCTCCCTCCAGGATGAGAAATTTCCAGATGGTCCGTTTTGAAGAAGCAGAGGTAGGTTCAGAAATTACATGTCACACACACGATTCCCTTTATGATAATCAAACACACAACCATTTATATTAGAGACAATCATACGCACACGTGAATCCTTTTGGTGTTATATACACAAACGTAAAAAAGTGCCCCTCAATGATTTAAATTCTGCCCCTCGATGATAACCCCAGGAGAACTCAATGATAACGAATATATAACACTTCAACTGTATCTTCAATAATTACTGCCTTCTATAGTTGTTGTCGTCTCACCACGTTTTGGCCAACTAATCTTCTGGCCGGTTTTTGGTAGGATTGAAACCGCTAACCTCAGACAATGCTTGAACGGTAAGATTCAACGTCTCTAGCTACTGGACTTTTTTTTTTTGTTTTATAAATCAAATTGTTTTCTGTATGATCTTTCCATTGTCGGGTCCGTACTGAATGATATACATTATTTAATTATTGGAATTATTTGGAAGCGAGTAAGTTCTTTATATCTTCAAATATTTACTCATGGTGCTTGGTTTGTTTGATTTGTTTTGCGGAATATGTACTACTTTCGATTATTTAATGCAAAATTATGGAAATTTGGTAAGAAAAATTCTTTAAATTTTCAAATATTTTTTGTTCGTTTTGTTTTTCGATATATCAACCTTTCCGGGTAACTTTTTGTCAACAATCTTTTAAGTAAAAGTGTATTGTGTTTTAAGTTCTTTTTATCTTCAAATTTGTATTCATGGTGATGGATGTGGTTATTGTAAAGAATAATTATTATTGTTTTGGGTTTTACGGAACAAAATAGAGTTTTGCAACTGACAAAGTAAAACTATCTGTACTTACCACCAAATTTAGTTCTGAAGCTATTTTCCTCTACTTCTTTCCATCTTGCTATTATTTCATTAGTTTTAACTTTTTTGATAACACTAATGAATGAGGCAACCTTTGCAATGCCTAAGAGCTGTTATCAACTGACCTGTACTGAGCTGAAATCCTGCAGTGCCTTCCGATTGGTTGAAATATTGTAACAAGATTAAATGACTGCTGTAGAATGAAATTTCTGATTGGTTGAAATATTGTCACAAAATTAAATAACTGCTTTAGAATGAAATTTCTGATTGGTTGAAATATTGTAAGAAGATTAAATGACTGCTGTAGAATGAAATTTCTGATTGGTTGAAATATTGTAGCAAAATGAAATGATTGCTTAAGACTATGTTAAATACTTATGCATATTAATTTTTAGTGCATTTGATAGTCAGGTAGACCCTCTGCTAGACGTTAACTAGCATAATCTTGTTCCACGATGTTCTTAATTGAATGAAGCGTAGATAGTGGGTTTGTATAAATAATAATAATAATAATTGAAACGGAAACGTCCTTACGATTAAGTTAAACGGATTAGTAAATATTTCTCGTAGAAGCCAAAATTTAGAATTAAGATTAGGTGCCCGGATAAGATCACACACAAGCAGTCCGCAGTGACATGTAACTTATAAGATGATCAAAATTATTTGTTTTTTTTTGTTTTTTAGCGTAATAAGCAGTGGGCGAGCTTTATTGCGTTTTAAGACTCCCCCTCATCCTGCCCTTCCCCCTTCTTTCCCTATGGGACATGGGTTGTGGATATCATGTCTATGTGATGTCTCCTTTAAAACATAATTATAAAACCTTGAAAAAATAGCTAAACCACAAATGAGTTCATGTTGTCTTTACTGTTAATCTTTATATATCGGTGTTTTGCTTTTGTTTTGTTTTTAACAAAGGGATTACCACATATCAAGGCTGAGAGGTCACACAAGGATAAGAGTTAATGTGTATATTGTCATTGGCACAGTAATGTAGTGACCGTTTGTTGTGTAAATTTAGTATAATCAGATGATTTACGAGGGCAGTTCAATAAGCACTTGTTTACGTTGGACTTGAAGACGACAATATTGTAGTCAGCTGGAAAGCAGACCAGCGGAAGAAATAAAATTCCTGCACGGAGAAAAAGAGAAAGAAAGGCATACGTCAATTTTCTATTAAACAACATACAACGTATCAACGAAACAAACTTTGTGCTATGAAATCTTAGTTAAACATACTTGTTTACGTTTTGCCAGTTAAGAATTAATATACCCTGAAGCTTCATGATTTTTTTCAAAGATAAATTACTCAAATATATTAACAAATTCATGCATTTAGGTTTACGTCATTTCATTTGATAATTAATTTATTGTACGTTTCTAATAGATACCTTTCATTCCTAACTCTCATCATAATCATAGCCAACACCCGAATCAAGTATATGAGTTTCCAGGTGTTGAATATAGAGACGTCTGGTGCATTGTTGAATTTATATATAATTGATATAATATGGACACACTGGCTATTCTTTTTTCGGTTTTCTCCAAATCTACACAGAAACGAATTTAAAAGTGTAAGTTTTATTCAAAATTAAGCTTCTAGTTCATTAACAAAAAGGGAGAAAGAAACCTTAGTTGTAAGGAGTTGGTTCGTGTGTGGCTCGTCGCTTTTTTTTTTTTGCCCGCCTCTATTCTCTCTTCGGTTTATTTCTTATATAGTTAAAAATCGACGTTCCTGGAAGTGTAAACATAAAAATACCACATTCTAATTTAATACTTTTATTCTGTAATCCATAACTTCTTGCATTGAAATGTAAAGAGGATTTTGTTTTTATTTAATGATAATTTTGGTGATTTTCATGGGGCACAAAAATATACATCAACTTCATTTGAAATGTGCCTGTGTGCACACCTCTGTTTTGAAATATGTGTCGCAATGTCTCTATATCAAACACAGGGACTTCATTTGCAACTTATCTATATGATAATAGAGTTCAGTTTGAAATTCACACATCCCATCCAAATCCGGGCATATGTTATTTTTTGGTAATTGTGCACGTGGTTGATTTTTGTGGCGTACTATTTTTGCTGCTTCGAACTGTCCACACTAACGTTTATACAAATCGTCTACTCCGGTTTTCGAGTAGATTCGCCTCCTATGTTGTTATCATTTCCACGCCTTTTAATATTCTCTTGCAAACAACTCTTCTGTTGTCTTCAAACTTTTCAAACCTGTTCAGAATATAATATTTTCTGGTTATTATATAGATTAGAACTGATCGGTCATCATTACAACGTGGCCAACACATCTCAAACGATTTTTAACAGTTGATTTGACTTCGCTATAGTACAGCCACAAATGATAATTTTTCATATTTCTCCATGTAACTCTAACCTCTTTATAAAGAATGTGACCAAACGCGCCTGTGTTCAGATTAATACGTGTTTGTGAGTGTATATATTAGAATCAAATATAAAAAACACAAAAGGTGATGAAACAAAGAGAATAGAACGTGAGAGAAGATGACAGGCGTTATCGTCCCTAGAAATAGATTAATGAATACGTATCTTTTTCTTTTCTTTTTTTTTTTTGCCTGTATATACAATTATGATTAGAACAAAACTAATTCTCGTGAGTATCACGTAGGTTATTTATTAACATGTATAAATAAATAAAAAGTATCAGGGAAAAATATTAAAAAACAACAACATGCATATTAAATTAACATGTGAGTGTTTCATCTATCATATGGAGAAAACGTATGAGCTCTAGAGAAAGGGGCACGTTCATTCCTGAGAACTGCGATTGAACTAAAATGAAACTAAAATAAATAGATATTCATATTTCCATTTTCATTACAACCATGAAATTATCAAGTCAATCGTAGTCGTATCCTCAACACGATATGTACGCAGACATCGATTTTGGCGTATGTTTCATTACGATCAAGATCTCAGTTTCACTTCACCATCGTTCTTTACTGATTATCATAGGAGATCTAGTTATATTTCTGTTCTCATTGTTACCCATATGAGAAACACTGTTGCTTTCCTGAAAACAAGACAAATAAAAAAGCACAGTCAGTTGTGGCCAAACGTTTTGTATTATCAGAAATTGTTCGGATATAGTTAACCATAATTACTTTCGCTCTACAATATGAAAATGATTCTCTCTCTCTCTCTCTCTCTCTCTATATATATATATATATATATATATATATATATATATATATATATATATATATATATACATATACATATATATCGAGAGAGAAAGAGAGACAGCGAGACAGAAAGATATAAAGAGAGAGAGAAGGTAAAGAATAAAAGAACGACCATATAAAAATATATACTAATGCATATAAATTTAATCGGTGAGGGATGCAAGATAAGCAAACTCTTTATACCTAGGTATCGAATGAGGAGAGAAGATGCGAGGTAACATATAAGAGATGCGATGTCTAGCGATAATTATATTAGGAGTGAAAGAATGGGAGAAAAAGGGAATGCATTGAAACTGTGGAGGAAGGAGGGTAGAAGAACTACAGTAATTAAAGCGATAGAGGGAGAAAATTGCTAATATAATATAGTGGATATATAAGTATACATTTTTTATTGTAGCTTTTTCATTCGTTATCTTATGTATAATCTTCAGCTCAATTCGCTCAGCTTTGCATTACTCGATAAGTCTCCTCTTGAAGGATTTCTCTATTTCTTTTAAATCCCACTGTATTTACAATATATATATATATATATATATATATATATATATACATATATATATATAAACAAAATATTAAATAAAAGCAATGAAACCAACAACAAAATAAACAACAAAAAAGTGGACACCATGACAAAAATAAAACTAACACAAAGGACACATGTGTAACTAATAATAATAATAATAATAATAATAATAATAATAATAATAATAATAATCAAACTCCGGACAATGACAACCATACTAGAAATAAAAATACGAATAACGAACAAGATAAATGCAACCGCACATCCCGCACACTTTGCCCACTTCAAAATAAATATCTAACCAAAGGCGTAGTTTACCAGGCCA
The DNA here is from genome assembly GCF_053919585.1 of Euprymna scolopes. Lineage (NCBI taxonomy): Eukaryota > Metazoa > Mollusca > Cephalopoda > Sepiida > Sepiolidae > Euprymna > Euprymna scolopes. The sequence goes on along the minus strand of NC_136496.1, from coordinate 21,982,206 downwards.
CAATATTTGCGAAAGAAACCCCGAATAACAAGAAATATTACGTAGGTATGACTTCCTTTGATTTCAAAACCCAATATTATGACCACAAATGTACATTCAAAAATAAAAAACACACCGAATGAAACAACTCTAGCAAACAAATACTGGTAACGCAAATAAAGTGGACATTCGTCGGTAGTCGAATGGAAAGTAGTAAGACAACAAACACATATAGAGACCTAGACGATCCATGTAGATTATGCCTTCATGAAAAACTGTGTTTACAGGATAAACTTCACTCTAGAATAACGATACAAAATAATTTTAAAATTAACAATAACAATAGAAAATAAATAAATAAAATAAATATACATTTACATAAATTATCATATATATATATATATATATATATATATATATATATATATATACACACACAAACTAACTTTAAAAAATGAATAATTAAATAAAAACACATTTAACCTAGGGTTAAAATAGGTCAGAACACTAGATATCTACGCTCCCCACTAAAATAGCACACACAAAGGAAGGGTTGAACCGGAGGTCAACTGGGCCTTTGTCCTGTACATGTCTGCTCATTGGCAGATTAGGAATGATACGGTGGAAACTATAAAGCTGATTGGCTAACTAAAAACTCAGTAGAATGTGCGTATATAAAAACGCGCGACAACCACAACTCCTCGCATAAGCATAATGAATCCTATCGTGGATGAACCGCGGAATATTCCGTGTAGCTTAATTGCCATATATATTTTATAACTTACTATATATATATATATATATATATATATATATATATATATATATATATATTACACAGTGGTCACCACTTATCAAGGCCCGGAAGCCACTCAGGGATTAGGGTTATTGCAAGTATATTACGTTAGTGTGGAGATTTGATTAAGTGTTTACTTAAGGGAGCGGTTTATTAGGAATTTGTTAACGTTGGACTTGAACACATCCAAGTTGTAGTCAGGTGGGAAGCAGGCAGACGGAACAGAGTTCCACAGGCGCGCAGTTCTAAGAAAGAAGCTTTGTTCATGGAATCCACGTTTTGATTTAGGCACAGATAAAGAGTGCGGGAAATTTTTCTCATTGGATTCGGCTAGACGGGTGTTTTTCGTGACAGATTGGCGAGGGGGGACTAGAGATTGGAGTTCAGACGAGCACCTGCCATGGAAATAACGATAAAACAAGGATAGGCTCGCAACGTCTCTTCTGTGGGAGAGAAGTTGCAGGGTAGAGAAAAGGGCATCCCCCACTAAGCCACGAAGTCTATTTTGTACTCTGTCAAGGCAGGATAGGCTATTTTTAGCAGCTCCTCTCCAAATATGGCAGCAGTATTCCATCCTTGGGCGTACTTGGCCTGTATATAGATAGAGAATTGCATCAGTAGTGAGATATCTTCTAGAGCGGTAGAAGGATCCACCATCTTTCCAGCGACCTTGGCAACAGACTTGATGTACGTGTTCCATTTAAGATCAGGAGTAAAGGTCAAACCCAGAAGCTTGTCAAAACACAGGGCCTCACCCAGACGAGAGCCATCCATCCCAATTGATGCCAGATGGGGATCAGAGCGTTAATGATGTAAGGATAGGAGTTATATATATATATATATATATATATATATATATATATATATATATATATATATATATATATATATACATGAGATGTAGTTTACTCGAAGATTTGTATAGGATAGGTAGGTAGAAGAGATTTAGAAGGCTATCACAATGCGAGGAAGGAATGTAGTCGGTGCTGAGGAAGAAAGACGAAAACGAGTAAATAATTATAAACATATATAAAATAAAATACGCATCATTTCAGAGGTATATTCCATTTTCAAGTCTTTTCAAACCAGTAAAATATTTGTTTATTTTCCTTATATTACGTTGTGATTTGGCTTTCAAGCGCACTTGATGTGTATTTTATTTTATTCAAATTAAAACAACGTTTCTATATTGAACTCTCATTCTTGACGTATATACATATATGTATATATATAGAATAATTATATGTATATATATATATAGACGTATGCATATATAATTATTGATTTGCATAGTGTCACTGTTTTTCGTCTTTCTTCCTCAACACCGACTACATTCCTTCCTCGCATTATGATAGCCTTCTAAATCTCTTCTATATACCTATCCTATACAAATCCTTAAGCAACTTCAAACTCAGAATCTGCCAGGGCCACCTAATATCCACACTAATAAACCCATCCAGGTACACTTTGGTGTTGACTTTAAATCCCTCTTCGACGATGTGAGGTGGCATGATGTGGCACTCACTTTAAACAATACCAAAGACCATAACCGTGGCCGGAAATATCGTTGAGATGTGCTCTAAGGCATAGAACCGTTTGGATTTGCATTTTGAGGGTGTTAGCAATGGTCCTGTTGTCATAACTTGGATCGGTATAGAGCATGAGTAGTATGGGGTGCGTCTCCGATCTCGCTCGTTTGACTCTGTGTTACTATCAGACGTGATAGAAGACTCCTATCGCTATTTGGATTTGTACACAACTGGCTAACTAGTAGATGATCTGAAAAAGAAAAAGAAAATCGGTTTCCATAAACCAGAAATGAAATCATGTTGTATTTTAGGGCGATAATTTTATGGTTCAACTGTAGAATTCTTCTGACTGATCGATCAGACACTCCCAAAACCAAAACATGTTTGCGAGCTTAACGTATAGGAGACTGGGTAACGGAAAATCTTAAATCTCGAATACTGTTGTACGTTCGAGCTCTTTGAGGCCTTCCTGGTGACTTTCTTTTAAGTGCCGAACCTGCAGCTCTGAAATCTGAAACCCACAGCTATACTGATTCGCTATCTAGACAGCATCATCTTTTAATTAACTCGGAAAGCTCTCTGCGTTGCAGGTACAGATTCACCATTTTTCAAAAACATTTATTGGCAACGTAGTGTTGAAAGTTTAAAATGTGTTAGCTATTTCTGTTGCACCCTGTACGAATCAATAAACACAATCAAGGAGATGAAATTTCAGTCTGAAGCAGATCAAGCAATACAATTTTAAACGTAATCGTTATAGACAATCAACATATTTTAAAAAGTTAGGTCAATAGAAACAAAATCAAAAATATTATTTCAAGCAGCAACAGAAAAACTTAAATACACTTTCAAACTAAACATCACGAAAAGCTCAAATGCCATTAAAAATGTTTAACGTAGATATTCAAACTGTATAATTCTTTCTAACCTCATTCTGCCAAAACAAGGAATATACTATTGGCAAAGTGAAAAAAAATGTTAAACCAATGTGACAGAAGAGTTATAGAGCAAGGAATTAAACTTTTTGTTTGCTTGTGGCACTTAAGTGTAAAATAGTATTTTTTATTGTTCTCGACGTTCGAGATTCGCTTTTTTGTTTCATTGTCCTTTCGTTAAAGTTTTCATAAATCAATAGGGTAACAGTTGAACTCTGTATAAGATACCTAGATATCTGAATGCTGCTTTAAAGTTTTTTATATCTCACACACTGAGTTGCTAAAAAAGTTGAAAACATCATTTACTCTCTCTAATTGACTATTTTAATCCCTTTATATATTTCTATTTTTGTCTCTTTGTATTACTGGTTTCTATAACAAGAATTTATCTAGTCTAGTGGAGTGTCCATCTCCATGTTGGTCCTTGAGGTAATATTTTTGGAGAAGGTGCATTATTTCTCGTAAAAGCTAATGTGGATTAGCCATTCTGAGATCTTATTTGGGCTGCGAATATTATGTGATTTGGAATATTTTTCCAGATTTTATTCTAGAGAAAATGTCATCATGCCAGTTTGTCCTGAGAAACCTCTGTTCACAGATGTCTAAGGACCCCAAGGATAATGTCTTGTTGCGGTCACGCTTATGTTTTTAAAACACTTTACCGTGTGTGTAATACTTACGTTTAAAACAGTATTATTTTATCAGTATCTCACGCTTAGGTTGTAAATGTATCTGAAGCAGTACTTCATATGTCTGTCACGTTATTATCCAAGTCATTTTCTACGCACTATAACACTTAATGTTTACGTAGTTTAATTTCGTTCGTTTGATAATAATATTTTTAATCGTGTGTTGCATTATTTTTAAGATTGAAGCATACTTCTTAATCTGCAAACCTTTCATTATGAGCAGCAATTTTGAAACGTTAGCTACCCTCGTATATATATATATATATATATAGAGAGAGAGAGAGCGAGAGAGAGAGAGAGAAAATAAAAAAGGAACAAACCGTATTATGTGTTCACCAACGTTTCGTCTTTATTTCGAGACTTCCTCTGGGTGAATGAGATGAAGAAACCAAAAAATATACCAGTACAAAATATTTGAAAAAGTTTCACGTGCACAGTGTGACGCAGTTCTATTTAAGAGAAACGGAAAAATTGATGTTGGAAATTCAAAAAGGAAGGGGGGCTGGCGCTGTTAAAGAGAAGGAAATTTTAGTGACGTCATATAGTCGTTAATTTAATTTTAAAACTATGAACGCAAGTTTATATTCTTATTGGGAAAAAGATATATCTGTTGAAATTTAAATATAAGTTTGTAACAGGAATGAAATTAGTGTTTTTTATGTAATTTATTGATTGAGATTATGTGTTAATTATTACAGGGGGTGTTTGAATGGTGTGAGAAAGTTAACCTGTGTCCACAGTTAAATAATGTTCTTTTAATAACAGTTTACTTATTAATGGCGCTATGTTATAGAAACCTCCACGTTGTTTAATAGTGCTTGAAATTGCGATAAGCGCAGATTCAAGGAGTCTCCGGCGCGGTTTATTTGAAATGAATTTAACTACTTTTGCTTGTTTAAAATCAAAGGTGTGGTTATGTTGCAATGTATGAGAGAATAATGCACTTAGAGAATTGCTATTTTTTATATCTCTTTTGTGTTCATTGAGCCTTTTTTCCAATTTACGCTGAGTTTCACCAACGTATTTATGATGGCAATTATGGCAAGGAATAGTATATATACCTCCATCGGAAACTGGTTTGTTATAGAGATGTTTCGTGGTTTTTAATATATGTCTTATGGTTAGTGATGTGGTTTGTACGATAGGAATTTTTAGTTTGTTTAGTGTGTTATAAATTATTGTATTATTGGTGTGTGTAGGTAAAAGAAGATGTCTGTTTATGAGAGAAAGGTCTGGTGTGTATGATTTTTATTATTATTTATTCTGGAAAGTATTTGTGTGGCTTTTCTCTTAGCATTCAATATGAAATATGTCGGATATTGCAAGGTTTTCAAAATGTTTGTAAGGTATTTGAATTCTTCGTCCAGATATTCAATAACTATTTATTTATTTAATAAACTATCCTTCAAAGTTCACCGCAAAACTACACACAAAAACGATTACATACATTTCTATTCACACCATAACAATAAAATAAAAACAGGAATGATAATTGGTTTCTTTTTACGCGCTTTCAGAATTTGCAGTCCTCTTAAATAGAACTGCGTCACACTGTGCACGTGAAACTTTTTTTTCAAAGATTTTGTACTGGTATATCTCATTCACCCAGAGGAAGTCTCGAAATAAAGACGAAACGTTGGTGAACACATAATACGGTTTGTTCCTTTTTTATTTTCTCTATTTTGTCGGAATACTATTTCCATTATTTTCATATATATATATATATATATATATATATATATATATATATATATATATATATATATATTAAAATACACATGTACATATGTATATATATAAATATACATATATATAAATATACATATATATATATATGCATGTATATATATAAAATACAAGTTAAACATACTATCAAAAATTTAAATGAGAGTATTCACAAAGACTTTGTGGGCGCTGTGAAGATTATGTAGCCATATTTTGTGGGTACCTTGTAGCTTTTGTTTTACTTCTTCACTGCATAAATTCCTACTCATCCAATAAAAATGAAATGGAAAGCATAGTAATGTCCTTTTTAATCAAGTTGTGGAGTGTAACTTTTTAGTAGATATATAACCTATTAACATTAATTACCCATGCGAGGTAACAGAAACACCTGGTTTAGGGCCCAGGCGCGGATCGAACTCTCTCGATACTGATGGACCCGTAGATCTTTACAGATCATCCGTCTAGAAGAAGGACAACTCTGAAGCTAAACCTTGGGGAGGGAGGCCTCTTTAGTCCTGGACGACAACCTTCCTAGAGCTGGTGACTCAAACAGATTATATAGCCATACTTTGTGGGCACCCTGTAGATTATGTAGCCATACTTTGTGGGCACCCTGTAGATTATGTAGCCAGACCTTGTGGGCATCCTGTAGATTATGTTGCCAGACTTTGTGGGCACCCTATAGATTATGTAACCATTATGTTGTCAGACTTTGTGGGCACCCTGTAGATTATGTAACCATTATGTAGCCAGACTTTGTGGGCACACTGTGGATTATGTAACCATTATGTAGCCAGACTTTGTGGGCACCCTATACATTATGTAACCATTATGTTGCCAGACTTTGTGGGCACACTGTGGATTATGTAGCCAAACTTTGGGGGCAGACTGTATAATAAATATTTTTCATTGAACTTACAATATGATGAGTGTTTTTATCTGCGACATAATCACGTTGGCACACTGGTTCTCGCCAGATCACTGACGTTAAAGAACGTGAAGTCTGTCAGTACTTGATGGGTGGACATTTGCTTATACCAGGCGCTGTATGCAAGAGGTCGCAGACACCTCCCCACCGGAATTGATATGCCTTTTGGGGGAAGCCAGTGCAACCGTCTTGTGTTATGGCGCTGGGTTTTCTTTTTGTTTTATTTCTTTTGTTAACTTTTCTCTTTTTGATTTTCTTTAGGTTTCTTAACATTATCCATTTATGTTTCAGTGTATTTTCTTTTTACCAGCAAAAAACAAAATACATTGTTTACATTCGAAAATGTGGTCTCTATTCCGCATCAATATTGGAAGTTACTTTTTAAACTTTGACGGACATCCGACAAAGTCTCTTCCAGAAATGCATGGATGCATCCAAAAATGCATTTAAAAAAATATATCAAAATGCAGAGATAGAGATGCCATTTCCCAAGAGCGTGCGAATGGTGACGGTTATGCAATCACTCAAATATTATGAAAAACAGGAAACAAAATGTAAAATGGCGGAATGTCTTCTTTCCGCGAGTTGACACGCACGCGTGATGGGTTATGAACTACAAGCGATGTTTTTTTTTTTTTTTTTTTTTTAAATGGCGGACAAATATTATCTCTACGAATTCCAAAATGTGTGGGATCACTGTTAGGAAATTAGTCGAGTCAGAATGTAAACGAACTATGTATTCTACCAACGTAAGCATTTACAATGTACCGAAGAAACAGGTTTAACTCATTCTTTAGGTGGAGATATAATGTACCAAACATTATATATATGTAATATATATATATATATATATATATATATATATATATATATATATACGGCATATTCATGTTGATAAACAGGAAACGTTTAACCTGGTCATTACTAAAATAGGTGACCAATTTGGGAATTTCAGACGCTGTATGTAGGAAGACGTCGACACCTCCCTGCAAGAGTTACAAAAACCTAAGGTCGTCATATCCCAGAACGGGGATATACATACGACTGGAGACCGCTTGTGAATTTTATACTCCCATGGAACTTCCTCCTTCGGAGCAAGCCGGTTAAACTCAAATAGGTTAGTGCCGTTTCACACACGCACACACAGTCAATCACATTGTATATTCACATCTTCCCAAAGTTTTGCAACACCTTAAAAAATTCGAGTCCCGATAGCAAACCAAAATTACTTTAGCTCTACCATATTAAAAAGAATAATTAAAAGTTACTCTATTGTTAGTTTCATTGACGTACATGATTTTTGTTCAAAACTGCCGGCGTACTGTGTGATCTGAAGCCTCCACGCCCCCATTGGGTTACTCCGTCAGTAATTGCTTGACGATCAGACAAATAAAAAAGCAAGAGATATCGATCTCTGAAATACGCTGAAAAACACATTAACCATCTACCGGTCTTTAATTCAATCAATGCCAAAACGAATAAAACTCACCCTAAGCAATAAAAGAGTATCGCATTAAGTGTTATACAGGGTGTTTCAAAAGTCTTGGGAACATTACAAATGCGTATATCTCATGAACTATTCCAGGTAGAAAAATGAAACTGGTGCCATTTTAAAGCTTGCTTAATCAAGTTTTTGGTCATAATAATGATTTTCGTCTTAACTTTCCAGGTGCGGTAATGGCGTTCTCTAAACAAGACAAGGCATTTTGCGTCCTCCAATTTGCAAAGACTGAATCGTGGACATGTGTTCAGCGTGCATTTTGCAGGAAATTTAAAAAAAAAGCCCCTGAAAGGAAATCCATTGTCAGATGGCATGCTAAATTTGTGAAAGATGGGTGTTTGTGCCCAAGCAAGCGAACAGGTCGCCCTTTAACTTCAGAAGATGCAGTTGAGCAAGTTCGGACAGCCTTTCAGCGGAGCCCCGGTAAATCAGTGAGAAGAGCCAGCAGGGAACTTCAGCTTGCTCCAGGAACTGCCTGGCGTGTCTTAAGGAAACGACTGCAAATGGTACCTTACAAGCTCAAGTTGGTCCAAAAGTTGAAGGACACTGATAAGCCACCCTAAGCAATAAAAGAGTATCGCATTAAGTGTTATATATATATAAAAATCTAAATCTATTTTTTTTTACTTGAAAATAGTTTTTATCAGCAGTCTTCACTGCATTGCTCAGTCGTAAAGTTCCCTTCTGGATAAATATAGATTTCGTATTTATTCTTATAGAGTTAATTATATCGATTATTATATTGTACTGAATATATAGTAGTGATTTCAAAAGTTAAAATAAATATGATATGAGCGCAATCAAAGAATCTAAAGGCAAAAATCTAAAGCACTCCTTTCTCTCACTGGTTTCCCTCCTCCTCCCCCTCCTCCTCCTCCTCCGACCTGAACCTGCTGGACTAATTCGTTTGGTCATACGTCGAGAGATCATCAGCATGACCTCCTACAACACCAAAGCCAGCTTGATCGCCGCCATCGTCCGAACTCCCACCGGCGCTTGTTGAAAAGATATGCTCGCAATTTCTCAGCCGTATTGCGGCGGTGATTGAGGCTGAAGGCGGTTTCATTGAATAGATGTCACCTCTACTACACGATACAGTTACCTAAAATTATTTTTTCAATAAAAGATTAAAATAAAGCTGTATTGTTTGGGTTTTTTGTTTTGTTTTGTTTGTTTGTTCTTTTTTGCTTTAGGGCGACAACTGTATCGTTCTACCCTGTATTTTGTAATCTTTTAGTTATACACAGTTAGTCAATCACACTTAATTAATAGATACGATTTATATATGCTTTGATTTTGAAATTGGGTTTTCGTTTGAATAGGAGGTTTCATTTCGAAATAGTTATTTCGCTTGTTTATAGTGCTTAATTTGGAAATATTATAAGCGTTATTTGTTCTGCCAATTTAGAAATTGTATTTTTGTTTGTTCGTAGCGTTTAATTTTAAGACACTGTTACTGTTTGTTTATGATGCT
>NC_136496.1:21922650-21967650 GCF_053919585.1 Euprymna scolopes | reverse complement strand
TGTATGTATGTATGTATTTATGTATGTATGTATGTATGTATGGATAGGATTAAAAACAAGACCTTCCAAAGGGCGAATGAACTCTTTTTCTGGGTCAACGGCCAACTAGCACCGTGTATATTTGTGTGTGTGTATATGTGTATTGGGGTAGAGAGGGCTCCCGTAAGCCGTGGTGAAGGCAACCTTTCTAGGAGAAGCAAATCTCTGATTTAAAAAACCATAAAGCGGAAGACCAGCACCCGCATTAAGCTGGTATGCAGTTTAATTTGTTGCTGGCTATCTTGCTATTGCTTGTTGCTGGATCTCAACATTTTCAACCGAGAGAGAGACTTAGCTGTCGTACAAAGCTAAGACTCTGTAACATCATATTTGTATAGATACTCCCTCAGACATTTGGGCTCATGGATTTTAAATGTCTGAGGGAGTGGCACTCGTCTGACAAGACGTTGCAATCATCAATCATCATGTATGCATATATACATGTATGTATGTATGTATGTTTGTATGTATGTATGTCTAAAACTTTTGACAGACGCGTCGGAACGTGACGAGACCGGTATCCCTTTAAAACTTGTAACTTTCGAGCGATAAATATCGAAAAATTGGCCAAAAACATGAATTCCTTCACCCTCAACGCGACAGTTTTCTTTAAGGAGTGGTCGCTTTTTTCGTAGATATTCTCACAAGTCAGCCACTCTTTTCAATTGATTAGCCTTATTTTGACGTTCTCACTTCCGGTTTTGCGATGGACTTAACACTAAAGACGTCACATGTTTTTCACGTTATTTTTCTCCTTCGCGGCACGGGTTCGAGTCTGCTTGCCTAATATAATTCTTTTTTTCTTTTTTTTTTTTTTTTTGCTCAACACACACCTCCATGCACCCGGGCAACGCCGGGAACCAGGCTAATATTACAGAAAAGAAGAATAAAACATGGGAAAATAGAAATACTATAACGAACAGAAAAAATCTTCAATCATCAATAAAGAAAGGCTGACAGAAAAATGCAGGACACGCATTCTTATAAAGTAAAGAGACAAACAAAAAAGTCTATAGATGAACTCCCCCTCCTCTGACATAAAACATATTTAATACAAATCTTAATGGCAATGATCCTGTTGTCATAACTTGGATCGGTAGAGAGCATGAGTTGTACAGCGCCGCATCTCTGATCTCGCTCGTTGAACATTGTGTCACTTTCAGACATGATAGAAGGCTTCTATAGATCTTTGGATTTATACACAATTTGCCAACTAGTGCATGGTATGCAACAGAAAAGAAAACCGGTTTTCATCAAAAGGAAATGGAATCATGTCGTCTTTTCTAGGACAACAGTTTTCTCGTTCCACTCTATACTCTCGATTACTTATCCCCTCTTATTGTCTGTTTTCCGCATATCACAATTTGCAACGTGTCATTAAAAAAATTTTTTTTTTTTTGCTTTTCGATGTATAATAACTTAGTTTTGATACCCTCCTGTAACAGATATGGGTCTGACGACTATCTAACGAATCCGTTAGCTCTAGAAATATACAAGTTTGTACATCTAAGCTTGGAGTATTTAAGAATAGAATATTTTCGAAAAATACTATAAACTTAACAATAATGACATTTGCAAACAATTACAATCGGGCTGAATTCAAATATAATATTAATAAGTTGAGTCAATAATAAAAGTCGGTCTCATTAGAAAAGGTAGTCAAATGTCAGTGTATTGTTATATCCAGTATGTAACATATCTTTTGTTTTAATGCCGTTGGCTATAATATCATAAAGTGGTGATATGACTATGTAACTCCTCCACCCCGACAGTTTCTGATAATGAAGAGTTCAGTGTGTCTAATGCCCGACGCCATTACGATCGAGGACATGTCGCTTATGGATCACACATTATTTGAATACATAATATATAAACGCCGTCCACAATAATTATTGAATACGTTTGCATAAACCGACGCGCCTTCTTGTGTAACTTGTGTAACAATAAGATATGGAAATAACGCCGAAGCAAGATATTCAATTGGGGTTAAAGCTGACAGCCATGTCATACGGCTGAATCGTTGTCGGTTCTTGAGAAAGGAAAGGTTAGATAAGGGGAAGAAGAAACAGAAAAGTTCAAAGACGACCGAAATATAACAGCTTAATGTATTAGCAAATTGGTTTAAATAATAATGGATAAAATATGTTTATTGGTTTCTTGTTTATACTGGTGCTGCTAGACCAGGCTGTTTGATGATGCTGGCTTCCTGGTTTTTAAATTTACCAACATGGATTTTATTTTTTATCTCTCTTTATCAATCTCTGCAATGCCAAAAATAAAACAGCAGAGACTTAAAAGAACTAGAATCGATTTATATTTGCCGAAATTGCTTGCACCAATTTCGGCAAATGACAAAAAGAAAATTTTCATTTACATTTATGGCTTTGGATATTCCAATGTATCAGAACTGGCAAAACACAAATATTAATTCTAATTAAAAGTAGTAATTAACTCGAATGCATATTACTATTCTTGACACTTGGAAATTTTCACTAATGCTATTTGGCGAAATACCGAACTAATACGAAATATTAAAAAAGAAAAACAACAGACAAGATGTAATCACTAGGGCTATGACAACAGCGTATTCTTTTCACTGTTTTGACTCTCGAGTATATATCCGACACAGTTAGACTCAGTTAATCAACCGAGAACCACATCATTCTATATAAAAACATATAAGATATCAACGGATGCACACTCGAGAGTCAAAACAATGACAAAAATATGCTGTTGTCATAGTGCTTATAATCACTAATAAAGATTTCTGTCTTTTAAAAAGTTGAGTAAAACACCTAATTTGAGTAAAAATCCATGAAAATATTAATTAAATCTAATACTTTTTTTTTTAGAGAAGGATAATTATAGAATACGGCATACACACGTTGATACACCGGTTCATTGAAGTTAAGCAACGATAAGCCTGACCACTATCAAATAGGTGACCATTTGGGAAGGCTAGGTGCTGCATGCATCGTGCCGAGTCGTATGAAATTTCCAGGTTGTATCTGAGGTACGTTTAACGTACGGGGGGAGACACACACCCGAATCAAGACGGGAAGCAGCAAGAAAATGCTTTCTTTACTTCCCGCAATTACCATGGCCCGACAATTTGGAGGGCCGTGGTCGCTGTTAAAACAGCGGGGCCGCTGCATTCATGCAAGTATAGAACAGACAGAAGACAGAAAAGATGAGGTGTTCTAAGAGTACAGATACAATATTTGTTTTTAACATTTGCAATATGTTATTCGTACATTATTATTTCCACTCGCTTAGACGACCGACTTTGCCTGGGCGTAAAATACGCTTAAATATGATATTTTAATTTTTCATGATTTCGTATATACTATTATTATAGAATCGTTAGTTCAAAAGTTAAAAAAAAAAAAAATTAGGTGCCACCAGCTAGAACCGAAACCGAAACCTTCAAAGCTGATGACATTACCACTGTACCAAAGTGACACGTATATGAACCAATTAAAAATAAAGAATTAAAATCAACTAAGATGGATGTACAAAATTTTGACAATTTCGATCCATTTTTTGAAGTCTTTAAACAATTTCAACCGGCTAAAGACCCATAAAAGAACGGCCCGTAAAAATCTAATCATTGAGGTCTCTAGCGTCGCTCTATGACTTTAAGTTTCGAAGAGGATAGTTATTTAAAATATGGAGAGAGACAGACCGGCTGACAGACAGAACGACAGACAGGCATATATATATAGCCGTTTATATATTAGATTTGTCTGTTCATCTGTCTGTTTGCCCGTAAATCTGTCTGTTCCATTTTTTTCTCTGAAACTACTGAGTCGATCAGTTAAGAATTTTGCATGGACCTTTGGGATGATACAATGCAGCGAACTAGAAATTATAGTGGCTGTTATGTGCATATATTGGAATTAATATATACATATATATATTTGAAATCATGACGTTATAATATATAAGAATCGATGGAAAATTGACTCTATAATAATAGATACAAAATCTGCACAAATTCAAATGTAATATTTAAGCGTCCCTGATAGTTTAGATAAATACTTTTGCAGTTTTAACAAAAGAGCTACAATAATATCAAGGTGTCTCCATTTGCACTGAACATCCTATGAATGGCAACATCAATATGTTACATATGAAAGTAATATATATATATATATATATATATATATATATATATATATATATATATATATATATATATATATATATATATATATACAAGGAATATACAAGATCAGACATAAACTTTAATATAGCTTCCTCTACCAAAATTGTTCAGTAAGGCATTTAGTTTGGGAAAAATATATATTGAAATATTAATTATATCGGATGTTTTTAAATGAAATATCTCCATCATCATCATCATCATCATCATCATTTTTTTTTTTGCAACGACAGTCGAAATAATGGAGTTCGGTGAACTACATAATTTTATATATAGCTGTTCACGTGTTCGCCTGCAACCACAGTACACATTGGCAAGCAAGGGTACTGACCTGACCTTCCACCTTCATATAGCTACTTTATGGTCGCCCATCTAATACTGGCTAGGCTCAGCGTTGCTTAACTCCAATGAGCTGCCGTGAATCGTGTGCCAACTTCATTACGTTGTATATAAATAGCAAAACAGGGCTCGGTAAATAAATATTTAAAGATATTAAAAAAATTAAAGCATCAAAACGTGTTTCAAAAATGTTTTAATTCTGCACATTGAAAAACAAATAACCAAACCTACCTAGTGTATACATTAATACCTAGTGTATACATTAATACAAGGCGATATTGATGCAGTACTCTGTAATGTTCATGTTCGTCTTTACTGCGTTTCTAGGGCCTTATTGATAGTACGACGAAAACCATTTGTCAAATTCTTGTAGAAACGAATAACCTGTTTAATACTTGAAGGAAAGCGTGAGGAACTCTATTTACTAACTATTTTATTGGTTAAAGCGTTAGAAATCCTGTATGAAACGAAATATACGTTCGTTTTAATAAAATCTAGATAAGCTTTACGAATATTCCTTTAAATATAATAATTAATTGTTATAAATATTTATGGAAAATTTTTCAAGTTTTGATGTAATATTTATAAATTTACATTTATAAAAATAGTATAGAGATTTATAAGTGCAAATAATTTTATGTAATATTTTCCAATTGTTCCTCCAATATAAAAAAATTTACATTTATAAAACTACTAGCATTTCAGCCCGGCGTTACCTGGGGGATTGGAGGTGTATGTTAAGAAAAAAAAACGGTTAATTTTTTTAAATTGGACTCCTATTATGACCCCGTAACATTGATTGTTTTGGGCTCAAATCAGGTTATTAAGGTAGAGCCATGTCAAATAAATCTATATCTAAAATTTCAAGTGTTTGGACCCAAAATTGTCGGAGTAGCTTGGTAGAGTTCTTCGACATATATCGTTGAATTTTGACCCCTTAACAGCAAAATTTTTGGCCGAAAACCGATCACAAAGATTTTCCCAAATCTCAGTACCCTGTATATCGAATTTCGAGTCTATAGACTTAAAATTGACAGTTATTGAGTAGGGAAATATACACAGACGTACACACAGACACGTTCCCTTTTATAGATATACTAGCATTTCAGCCCGGTGTAGCCCGGGTGTTTGGAGGTGTATGTTGAGAAAAAAAAAAGCTGTCAATTTTTTAAACTTTGACCCCTATTATGAGCCCCTTAACATTTAATGTTTTGGGCTCAAATCAAGTTATTAAGGTAGATCTATGTCCAAGGAACCTATATCTAAAATTTAAATTGTTTAAACAAAAAATTGGCGGAGGAGTTTGGTAGAGTTCTCAAAGGTCAAATCGTTGAATTTTGACCCCTTTCCGGCCAAATTCCTGGCCGAAAACGGATTACAAAGATTTTCCCAAATGTTAGTACCCTGTATATCAAATTTCGAGTCTGTAGACTTAAAATTGAGAGAGTTATTGCGTAAGGAAATGTACAGAGACACACACACAGACACGTTCACTTTTATATATATAATAGAAAGACAAGCAGTTCAGCCCAGCTTTGCTTGGGACCTTTGTACTCCTCATAACTTAATGTGCATATGTATATATATATATATATGTATAAATTAAAAAGTTTGACTCATTTCCATGTAAGTTACATCTAAAATTTCAAGTGTTTAGACTCAAAATTGCCTGAATAGTTTGCTAGGGATCACAAAGGTTATTTTTTTAAGTTGACTCTTTGGCAGCCAAACTTTTGGCCAAAAATTGATTTAAAAGCTTGCCGTATGTTTGAATACACTTTATGCAAAATTTCAAATGTTTAGACCAAAAATTGGCTGAGTAATTTGGTAGAGATCGCAGGGGTCAATGGTTTTTAAACTTTGAACCTAATTTTGACCCTATAACATTTACTGTTTTGGGCTCTAATCAAATTAAAAAGTGTGATCCATGTTCACGTAATCAACATCTAAATTATCAAGTGTTTAGACCAAACTCTGATGGAGGAGTTTGGTAGAGTTCTAAAAGGTCAAATCGTTGAACTTTCACACTTTGACAGCCAAATTTCTGTCCGAAAACCGATTAAATCGATTTTCTCAAATCAGCATTCCCCTTTCGTCAAATTTCTAATCTGTAGAGTGAAAATTTACAGAGTAGGTAAGGAAATGTACACACAGGCAGACAGGCGATTTCACTTTTAGAGATACATAGATTATCAACTTTTATAAATGTAAATATATTGTTAATGTTTTCTAAGTTTTGTTGTATTTATATATTTAAATTTACAAAACTAGTATACTCTTTTTAAATGTAATTATATTTATGCATTGTTTTCTTATTTTTTTGGTGTTATATTAATACGTTGACATTTATAAAACTGGTATCTAGACGTCAGAGGCTTTACTAATGTTTTCCCGTTTGATAAGGTCACCATTTCCTGCCTCGACAGTCGAAGAAATTGTTTTTTTAATCTAATGGATGTTGGTCTTTCTCATCTGATTTTTAAATACGTGACCTTTCTCTGCTTTAAACGTGTTGTACGTTTGATCAGTGTCTTCATTTGTGACCATTACTTAAAAATAAAAACAACTTTTTCTGTCGCCGGACGAGTGTCGGTAAATTACTGTTAAAACTAATTCACCGAAACATAAATTTTTATAGCAACATTAAAATAACGTTTATTTGAATATAAATAAAGGTACACTTTGGTTTCTAATATTGAGCATAATCATATAAACCTCGTTAAGTTCATTGGATGTTATCTCTGAATATGTTTACCCTGTAAGTATATATATATATATATATATATATATATATATATATATATATATATATATACATATACATACATATATATATACATATATATATACATATATATATGTATGTATATAAATGCATATGTATATATGCATATATATATATGTATATATATGCATATATGTATATATACATATATATATATATGCTAATATGTATATATAAGTACATTGTACATATATATACACACATACACACATATATATACATATATATGTAGATATATATATATATATATATATATATATGTTAACGTTTATGCACGCATAATCACTTTACGTATACACAAACCAATTATTGTATCGATATTAAGATATGTGCGCCACTCAAGCGATCTTGTATCACTTTAGCAGAGCATAATTCAAAAAAAAATAATTACTGTTTTAAAGCCAGTCCTGTTTATCGGATTTATTACCGATAATTGACGGCAATGAATTATCACTTGCAAAGGAAACACGGAGGATAAATGGCGAAGAATTCGTCATCCATGTAAGTAGAACGTACTAACGTGAACTTCTACTGGAAATTGTCATACTTCAACTACAGTCGTGTACAAAAATCAATTGAGGCAAGCATAAAAAAGACGTTCTATAATCTAATTGTGACAATCGTCCTAAAAATCCATACATATGCAAATTTCCGTTTTCATTTCTATCGTTTGAAAAAAACATCAGATATCGGTAGAACCCTATTTGATGTTCCATTTTTTTTTTAATGTAGGAACTTCTTTGCTTGGAAATCCTGTTAAAGTAGAGGTATTATATGGGTTAGACCTCTATACCGCTAATTTTTAGCCAATCTGAGAAATTGCCTTCTAATAGCCTCCTTTCAGTCATGTGATTGAACAGTTTAGGATCAGATGGTCTTTGCCCTGCGGTCTTTCTTGCACTTTAGCCAGATTAGAGATTCTACCTGTCTCTACATGTGTTTGTTTACTGCAGTCCTGAAATGCCTTGTTCTATCCACCACTTTCTAATATTTGCAGCAAAATCTCGGATGCGCAAAGTTGGATCTTCAATGATGTCCCCTCCATTGGGAGTATTGTTTCTCCATTATTTTTTGCAGGTCTGAATTGGATCAGAGTTTGGGATTTTGAGTTGTAGAAGGGCTTTCGAGATTTGAGTCTGGAAGTATCTGGGTTATATTTAAAAAATTGTTGGAGTACTAAGTGCTTGGTGTCCTCTTCAACGTTTAGAATCCATTTTAAGTTTCCTCTCTCCTCCTTATGTAGGTGGGGCGGTTGAGCTTGCTACTGGTAGCTATTGTGTCGGGGTTGTCTTCAAACATCCTGAGGTAATGCGCATAGTTTCTCGGAGGTTTTTTGTCAATTGATCGTGTGTGTTGTTCTGAGGACGTTTTGGGAAGCTCTCTATCGCGTTCCGGCTTGCTTTCCCCACCCAGAGGATCAGACGGAATTTAGAAACTTTCTAAATTCCCTTCTAATCCATTCTTCTACACCGGCTCAACGGGAATGCAAATCTTGTTAAACTACGACTTTCACTAGATATCTAAGATCAACCATAGTGATAGAGGTGCATCTTTACTGAATATCGATTTATCTACTTCTTGCACACCCGTTCGTCAAGAATATTTTCCAAATACACATATCTAAGTGTAAATTACTATAACTTTTTATTTCTTTGTTTCGCATTAAAATAGACATCAGCTGTCGGTACTGCTTGGCTGGATATTTCAATTCAAAGCCTGAAATGCAAGCAAAAATTATGAAAGCATCTGGTAGGAAGCTTATTACACACTGATCGTTCCACAAAATACGGGATTAGAAGAATTTATATATAAAAACGAAAATGTGTGTGTGTTAGTGTGTGCACTTTTTCTGGATGTCCGAAAAAGGCTTTTTTCAGATGAGCGCTCGGTCGGCTCACTCCTTCTTAAAACGTTGTATATCCTGTCTAAATAATAATATCTACGAGTTAAGAACGGGGGTCACGTCTATCTTTAATTTGCCCGACTTTCACGCGCTATTTTCGAGATTTTTTTCGATCGCCGTGTGTTGATTCGGCTTTTTCGTATAAAAGCGAAAGTAATTCGAAGCTGGCATTGAACGTCCAGAAAGGAATCAGCTTTGATCGATGCGGAGTTTCTCCTTATATCAGACAATTGCTATTCAATTTGGACAATCTCCTTTTGGTGGGGGAGATGGTCCCTCTCTAACATCTTGGGGAAACAAAACCAGCAAAGTTGGATAAACAAACCCAAAAAACTGCCCCCCTCAACCTAATTAGAAAACTGCCCCGAAGGGAAAGTTAACTCCGCTATTAATATTTGACCTCATTAACTCATTAAGTGCGGGCATATGTCAATTCTGTTTCTACTTAAATAATCTTAAACGTGCGTCAGTTACTCATTCTTGCTGGCCGAGCGGTTAACGTGTCACGGTTTTCCCCCATTTTATTTCCCAACTTCGCCTCAAGGTTTAGGGTTCAATCCTACCTACCTAACAAAACTATTTTAAAACTGCCCCATCCCCGGCACAAACACCCGAGCAACGATTTTTTTAAGAAATTATAACATTGTTTCTTTTTATATAATATTTAAACACTTATTTAAACATTTATGACTTGGCTTATTCTTTTGTTTTGATTTAAACCCCCCCCTGCCAGAGCACATACACATCTAAATACCCGGGCAACGCCGGGTACCCCTGCTAGTATATATATAAAGGGCAAAATGTGTGTGTGCGTTAGTGTTTGTTTGTGTGTGTTTGTGTGTCTCGGAAAAATTTTTCACAGGCGACGGATTTTCACTAGATAGGTATCATTTATAAGCTCGACCCTTCGGATGACAAATATTGAAAGATTGCCGAAAAACCTTAATACCTCCACCCTCAACGGAACGCTTTTCTACAAGGAGGGGTAGCAAAATAATCGTTCTTTCATTTTTTTTCTCCTACTGCTACGACGATGGCGTGATATTTAACCTAGAAAACATTGACGTTAGTTTAAACCACCTGCTGCTTTTTTTTACATTTAATTTCGTCAGTTCTCAGTTCTCAGTTCTCTGCCTTTTTAGCGTCGGGTTAACGTGTCAGACTGTTTTTTTTTTCTGCTTTAGCCTTAAGGCTTCAGGTTTGAGTCTACCTCCCTACCAAAACTTTTTTCTTTTACACCTCGAAACACCCGGGAACGTATTTTTTTATTTTATAATATTTAAACAGGATTATTACTTCGCGTATTCTTTAGTTTATCCCCCCCACACACACACACCGTCAACCACGCGGTTTTCAGCGTTGTTTTCTTAAGATTTCAGGTTTGATCCGAGGTATCAGATAATTTTTTTTTCGATACTGAAACAGGGTTATTTATGCCATTTTTTTCTGTTTTTCGCTGTTTTTATTTTTGGTTTTTGGTTTTCCCAACGCGTTTATTATTTTTATTTCTTTTTTACGTTTGTTCGCTGTTTTGTTTTTTTGTTTTTTTCGATTTGTTTTTACATCGTTTTTTTTAATATTATTTAAACAGGGTTAGTACTTACCATCTCCCCCTATACACACACCTACAAACACCCGGGAAACGCCGGGCAATGCCTGGCAACGCCGGCCACCCCCGCTAGTAGAGATATAAAATGATCTTTATTAAGCCGAGAAAATCAAATTAAAACGAATGTTTTGGCCAACCCAATCTTATAATCAATAATATTAGAATCGATATCATTTAATAAAAACATTTTTTATTGAAATAACTGATTCGACATTAGAAATTAAAAAGCGTAGATACGCAGTAAATTAAAACAGCCGAATGGATTTCCCTTGTTTATAAGTTTTAACCGCATTTCATTTCTATCATTAGGAACAAATTTTAAGTGGTTGGGCTGTTAAGAAAGCAAGATCTTATAAAATATTTTATGTACATCCGAAATGTGCACCTTTTAAACCTTAAGCCAAGGAGCTTGAACGAAGTGCTCTCAGGTAAAATATCTCTAGCCATAGCTATTAATGTTTGGTAAGGTTTCATGTAATCATTAAAGGAAACTTGTGAGATGGTAATCGCTATACAACAAACACAAGCAAAGAGAAAGGAGCATGTAAATGTTTAAAGAAACAACATAAGCCACCGAGAGTGCTCTATTTGTTTCTTTAGTAAGTGCGCTTCTCTCTGAATATTCAATCAACTGCATTTAAGTCATTAAAATAAAATACATTATTTAACCTTCTCAAACACTTCTTCTCTTTACTCTCTCTCTCTCTCTCTCTCTCTCTCTCTCTCTCTCTCTGTATCTATCTATCTATCTATCTATTTATCTATCTTTCTATCTATCAATCTATCTATCACTCTTTTTATGCATCTATATATTTCCTTCATATTTCTCACTTCTCTCCCTCCATATCTCGTCAGATTTCTCCGCCATTTCTATCTCTACCTTCTCTTTAGTTAATTGTGTTTCAGAATGTCACATTGACCGAGAAGAATGAATATTGGCCGATATTCAAATGGAAAATAAACATTCCCTGCCAATAAATCTTTTTTACAAGCGTCTTGCAATCTCTCTTTCTCTTCCTCCTCTGTCTCTCTTTCTCTAAGCAATCTCTATCTGTAACTCGCTTTCCCGCACTCCCTCTTTGTTTTAACTTCATTTCTCTCTTAGCGAATATATAAACACAATCTTTCTTTCTCTCTTTCTCTCCCCTTTTTATTTCTCTCCCTCTGTCTTTCACTCTATTGTTCGTTCTCTCTCTCTCTTTCTCTCTTTCTTTCTCTCTCTCTCTTTCTCTTTCTCTGCATATTCCTACGCTATTTTTTACTGCTTATTCTTTCTGCATATTGAATACATTGAAGGCTGCTGCAAAGAAAGTGGCTTCCCTCTATCAAACTAGAAGACTACTAACACTTGAAAGTATACTATACCGCTACCAGGCCGCCATTTGATCTTGTATGGAGTATTGTTGCCACATCTTGGCTGGTGAATCTACCACTAGCCTCTTCCTCTTGAATAGGTTCAAAAAAGCGTTTTTTGAGTTTGTTTGTTTTTTTTACATGGAGGTCACCACTTATCACGGCCCGGAAGCCACTCGGTGATAAGGGTTATTGCGTGTACAGTAATCAATGGGATAGTATCGTAGTAATCGTTAGTATTGGAGATTTTATAAATTGTCTTACTTAAAGGGCTGCTCATCAGGAATTTGTTTATGTTGGACTTGAAGACATCCAAGTTGTAGTTAGGTGGGAAGAAGACAAACGGAAGAGAGTTCCACAGACGTGCTCTTTTAAGGGAAAAATTTGTTCATGGAATCTACGTATTTAGGCACAGATAAAGAGGGGGGAAAATTAATGACCGTGGTTTCAGTTAGACGCGTGTTTATCGTAAAAGATTAGCGAAGAGGCACCAGAGATTGGAGCTCAGATGAGCACTTGCCATGAAAATAACGATAAAAAAAAACAGGCTAGCAACGTCTCTTCTATGGGAGAGAGGTTGCAGGGAAGAGAAAAGGGCATCCCCCACTAAGCCTATTTTATATTCTGTCAAGATATGATGAGCTGTTTTTAGCAGTTCCTGCCCAGATGTGGCAGCAGTACTCAATCCTTAGACGTACTTGGCTTTTATATAGATAGATAATTGCATCAGTAGTGACATGTCTTTTAGGGGGGTAGAAGGAGTCTACCATTTTCTCAGCGACCTTGGAAACAGACATGATGTACGTGTTCCATTTCAGGTCAGGAGTAAAGTCAAACCCAGAAGCTTGTCAAACATAGAGCCTCCCCAAGACAAGAGCCATCCATCCCAATCGATACCAGATGAGGATCAGAGCTTTGATGAAGCAAAGATAGGAGCTTGGTTTTAGATGCATTAAAAGTAACCAGACACCTCTTCCCCCAGTGTACCACGCGCTCAAGATCAGAGGAGAGAGAATTAGAGAGAACTTTGTCATTTACGGCCTTTAATGTGTTGCCATAGATGGTCGTGTCATGAGCATAGATTTCAACGAATGATTTAAGTATGTGTTTTGGGAGCTCATTAATGTAGATCAGGAAGACAGTTAGGCCCAGGATGAACCCCTGAGGGACTCGAGCATTAATACTCTGGGCCACTGGTGTCTGCCCATCAACCACTACTCTTATGAGCCTATCAGAGAAAAATGATTTATTAATTGAGAAAACATTTTCAGTTATACTGTAGCTGGAAATCTTGTGAAGTAGGCCTTTATGACATACCTTATCGAAGGCCTTTGATATGTCCCATCGCCGCAATGTTGCATTCCTGTGCCTGTTTTACAAATATTTTAACGGAACGTGTTCTGATGAACTCGATGCACTTGTGCCCCCTCTGTCATACCCCGACAAACCTGCTTAGTAACCAAAATCTCACCTCTTCACTGTTGAGGCCCCTAAATGCCATGATTCTTCCCTCGAACAGATAGTCTTTGGAATTCCCTTCCTGCTGCCGGCTTCATTGGCTCGACTGATACGCAGGAGTTTAAATGTAATGTAAACAAACATCTTGTTAAATATTTCTAGGTATGGTCTAAAATAGTAGCCCCTTACGTCCAAGTTGTGATATGCCTTGATAGGGGTGAACGTGAGTAAAAATAAATACGTTGTTCGTTATTAACACTTTCGTTCTCTGTCTCTCTATACATATCTCTCTATCTTTTCCCTTTCCGTTACTCTCTCCCTCTCTCGCTCTCTCGCTCTCTCGCTCTTTCTTTATCTATCAATCAAACCTATCTATAGTTGTCGCTTTACCACGCTCTCCCCTTTTTTATATCATTTCCCTCTCAGTGCCAATCTTAAATAAATACCTATTTCCCCTCTTACTCTCTCTTTGTACGTGAATTTATCTTTCTCCTCCTCACTCTCTCTAGATTATGACACTATCAGTATTCTGCTTTTTTAATATAGTTCTTTAATATAATACCATCATTCTCTCTCTTTTTCTGTTTCTCTTTCCCCTCACCTCTATCTATCTATCTATCTATAACTTTCGCATTTCTACTTTCATTATGTTTACCTTATTTCTCTCTCTGTATCTTTCTTGAACACATATTCTCTCCCTCTTTCTCACCTGCCCCTTATCTCTCTTCCTTCCTCTCTCTCTCTCTCTCTCTCTCTCTTTCTCTCTTTCTCTCTGAATCTATAAATCTCTACAAAAAATGAGATAAAGCAGACAGATTGTCAACAATTGCGAAACGAACATTCTTTAATTACTTCCGCAAACGCGACATAACTGCAATCTTTTATCGTGTTTAACTTGTTTTTATTTATTTTTGCTTTTTATTGTTGTTGATTTGTGTTTTTCCTTTTCTCTCATTGTCTGCCAATACAGACCGACATCTTGCATTTCATTTTTATTTTTCCCGGAAATAATACAAAAAAAAAGTAAAGGACACGTATGGATGGACGGAAAAGCCAGCAAATATTGATATGGCTCTTGAGACTTGACGTGTAACGATCAAACATTTGTTGCATACGCGCCAAAACCCTGCGTTCGTGTCCGGTCATAAGGAAGTAGTGATCACCCTATTTCATATTTTTTAACCACGTGATTATTACATAAATATAATAATTCGTCTTTGGTTGGCATTCTAGCAAATAAAATTAAGCTTGGCTATTGATGTAATGGAATAACCTAACATCCCTTCATGTGATGTAATGGAATAACCTAACATCCCTTCATGTGATATAATGGAATAACCTAACATCCCTTCATAGATGAAATGAACTATAGATATATTGACCCTCTCACGTGACTGAGAGAGGAGGAAAAAGACAGAAAGACAATAAGAAAAGATGTCGAGTAACTCTTATGTCACATGTATTCCCTTGTAAATAAACCTCTTTGTCTTTTATCCATGACCCCGTGTTTCTTGCTGAATTCTAATTTAAAGTAAGGATATAACAGCTATAATAAAAGTGCTTTACTCAGATTTTGGACGAAAGCTTAAGTCATATCTACGGAATAGTTTTAATACTATTTTCCAACATGTGTGAATGAAGTAATACCGCCTAACGTTTCACATGCAAGTAATGGAACGTAGTTTACCGTAATCAAACGTGATCACAAGGTCTCTTTAATCTGTGACCACGTGCTCCTCGCTCAATAACAAATGACGACCAATACTCTTTCCATCGTGCCCTTCTCTTTCATTTTCCCTTCTGGACTTGTAGTCGTTTCATGTGTTAGCGATTGCTGATGAGTGTGTATAGGTGCACAAGTGTAAAAAAAAGCAAAGCAACTCAAAACACTCCAACACATTCTATGTAGTTCGGTTGAACTCCAGGTGTTTTGTTCACCTCATCGAGGAAAACGAACTCTAAGCTCCCAAGTCCATATCTGTGTCTTCTGTCAAGGACTTGTTTGTCAGTTTACGTCAGCTTACCTCAACCTGTTCTGAGTAACAACCTGCTTTCAACTGGCTCCAACTGCCTCATAAACCGTCGCAAACCCAAGACTGTCTGCAAATATTCCCTAATTGTCGTAAAAAAACGCATTTGAAACTGTTCCCCGACTGTACTGACATGCAACGGTTCAAGTGTAATGTAAACAGACATATTGCTGCTCAACTCCCTACATAGTATCACTGCAACCTATGTCCTTGATAGTAGTCCCCAAAGTGGCACTGTGAAAAGGGATACCAAAGGGCCGAGAAGGGTCAATAAGGACTGAAAGACCGAGAAGCGAGCGCCAACCAGACCTCAGCTGGACAAGCGCAAAGAGAACTGGGACCTTGGGGAGGCTGAGTGCCACTCAAATTCCAGTATAAACCAATGGCCATAACCAGCGAGAAATCAATGGTAAGTGGCTGTTGTGATGATGCAAATTCATTTGCAAATGCTATCGAAGTAGGTGGAGAGAGCTGGACGTCTGAGGAGACTTGTTGTTACCCAGCTTCCAGAGAACACCACAGGTTTCCAATCCGATCGTTTGTTGACTTGTGTGAAAGCTCCATGTAAGCCAATAATAATAATAAAATTCTAAACATAATTGTCCAGTTTCGTGCCACAATTACAGCTGTTTCAGCTACATTTTGTGTTCATTAGTCAACAATTTCCTCTCCATTATCTTTCTACAAAGCTCATTTTAATCTTTGTTTCTCTGATCAACTTACGAGGTGGCTTAAATAAGATTAGAGACATTTTGTACACAGGCATTTAAAATTGTTGTAGATTCTCGAAAATGCAGTGTGTTATTGACATACACAATATAAAATGGCTGAACAATTTTTTATGATTCCAGTTTAAAATGAACAGCTGAAGCAGGAATACGCAATACTAAAGACTGATTGTCACAGTTGGTGGATTTCAAAAATGCAATCTGGACGTGAGGACACTTCATAGGAAAGATATGCAATAAAATTCTATTTGAAACGTGGGTAAAATGCCACAGGAACGTATGGAATGCTTCAGACTACTTTTGGGCTATCTTGCGTGAATCATCATTTTTGGAGTAGCTTAAGAGATTATAGGAAGGCAATGAGTCTGTGAGGGAGGATAAAAGGTGTGGAAAGAGTGCACAGAATTGATTAGCCAAATAAAGAATTTTATGGATAAGAACCGTCGTGTGTCTATAGAGACAATAATTGCACAGTCATATGTCAGAGTGAGATACGCACACACAATCATTATCGAGGAACTGAAGATGTAGAAGATTTGCGCGATGCTTGTCCCAAGGGTGCTCCATCCTTGTCGTAAACTTTTTGACCAAGATAGGCATCGAGACATTTTCTCAATCTTCTTATAGTCCAGACGTTACCCCCTGTAACAAGAGGCTGGCATTGTGAGACAATCAAAGAGATGAAAGAGGTTTGGACGATGCTCATTGACACGCTCGTATAAAAAGAGCTTCGATGGAACCTTCCAGAAGTTCTTGAGACGGTACAGCAAGTCCACTGCAGCCGGAGGAGATTACCTCGACGGAACTAAAGTTTCATGTGAGTACTATCAATAAAAGTGGCCATATGAAAAAAAAAATATGGAAATTTATTTAAGGCGCCTCGTATTTTCTCTTTTGTGTTGTAGTTTTTCCTTTGTTTTTAATACTAATAATTTTAGGGGGGTATCGATAGTACCGCACAACGTCGGGTTGAATGCGACTGATAGAATTTTTTTTTTTAATTGCAATCTTGCCAACCATCATTGTATTCCTCGGAATCTGAACAGCAAAAAAAATTCCCAGATTTTCAGCAGTATCCTTCTCTTCTGATAACCTTTGCAAAAGAATTTGCAGTGTCGCAACAGACTCTTACCATTGATTTCTTGTTGGCGGCGATCATTGATCTTCACTCGGATTTGAGTGGCAATAAGCCTCCCAAACATGCCAGTCTTATTTGCATTCAGTCAGCGGAGGTCTGGCAAGTGCTTTCATTCCTAGGTCTCCCCATCATCCTTGACCCTCATTATTTGATGTGGTGCCCGTTCCTGACGGCACTCATAAAAAAAGGGGGTGGTACTATCTTACAATTGTAGCATTTCAGTTTTCCTGATTTCATGCGATAGTTTTTTGTGTTTTGCATGCGGCCGTTTTTGTGTCCATTTTGTGTGTAGTTTATGTGTGGTGTTGGTCGCCACATTCAATGGTTTTCCTTAATATTTCACCCCTTTTCTTAAATTTTAGTCCTCTTTCTTGAGACTCATCTTATAATGCATTAGTACCAGTTTCGAGTCTCGGTAAACCTCCTTAGCTAATTGCTGTGGGGGAACCACCTTCCAAATAAACTAATCCATCGTCCACATCAACTTAACACATTGTGATTCCAGGCAGGGATCTAATTCTAGAGCGATCCTCGCATGTTCGGTAAATTAGCAACACTCTCCGTTTGAAACCTTTCTGTTGTTTTCATGTGATACATGTTTTAAACTGTCCTCCGTTGTTCTGTTCTTTCTGGCGATTTGCGAGCCATAATACTAATATTCTTTCCACTATGCCAAATAAGCCTGTTATGTTTAATGTAATAAAGTTATTGCCAAGAAGTAAGTTGGTATACTTTATTTTATTAATATGAAGATTTTCCAAGGGTTATAATTATACTTACCTACAGCACATTATTGGGAAACGATTCGTGCACATTATAGGCGCCAGATTCATCATTCATATATTTAGGTTATAAATTGTAGCTAATACATTTTTATTAAATTTACCCATGTGTGTGTTTTTATTATTATTGCCGTTCTGCAAGGCTATAAAACATATGTAACAAGATGGACACAAATAGATAATAATAATAATGTTAGACACTTTATTTTAATGCGCTGGGTAGCAGAGGAGTATGTTGTGAGTTTAGTGCGCATGCGCACCAGATGTTTACAAATAGAACGAAATTGGCGCCTTTTCCCTGCTTAGTCGTTCGTTACCGACCATGTTGTTGTACCTGCTGAATTTTATGTTGAATAAAACCTTTCTAATATCTTAAAAGGTCTTTATTTTTCATTACAGAGTATATGCTAAAAAAGGAGATTCGGAACTACATGTAAGTATATTGTCTTAAAGAAAAAATCTCGCTTTGTTTCTTGAGTAATAAGAGAGAAAAAATTGCTTTTTCGACAGCTTCCCTCTTTATGGGTTATGAGTTAGAATAATATACATGTTATACATACATTCAAATATCTGTGCGTGATGTTGCCAGACTAATCAAAAACCTTGATCCCAGTAATGCAATTGGCCCTGACGGCATTCAAATTATAGTGCTTTTGCACTTCTAATTAAGACAAAAGGGATTAACATAATAAAGGGGGTTAGTAACAGAATTATATTACTATATATTTATGTCAAGAACATAATTTTAACTGTGTAATACAAGGCACATAACTCAGTAATAAGTTAAACGCATCGCTCAATCTAAAACATCGACAAATAGTAATTAATTATTTGTGCGTGCTGTTGTCAGACTAATCAAAAACCTTGATTCTAGTAATGCAATTGACGGCATTCTAATTATAGTGCTGAAAAAGCTTCAACTAGAACTATCTCCCATACTTACAAAGCAGTTTTAGCGTTGTCTTAAGGAAATTTGCTTCCCAACGCCCTGGAAAACCTCATCAGTATTCCCAGTATTTAAAAATGCAGGTGATAGATCATCTCCCTCTCAGTATAGGCCAATAAGTCTCATATGTGTCATGAATAAGTTGCTGGAATTTGTATTAAATAGAGAAACAGTTAGCCCACTCAGTAAAAATAACCTCCTTACTTACATGTAATATGGTTTTCGTGCTGCTAGATCTGCAGCAGATGTGTTTACGGTTATACCTCATAAAATTAGCGAATCTCCCGACGGAATCTTTCTTTCCTAGAGAAACATCCCTTGAAATATCAAATACTTTTGATAGGGGATGGCATTTTAGTCACTCAAATCTCCAACTACTGTATAGTTGGAAATGTCTTTTCAATTATTAAATCATTTCTCTCTCTGATAGGTTCATAAGATTAATGATTGATGAGTGGAAATTAGAAGCTCACAGTATTAATGCTAGGAGCTCCTAGGGTTCCATCCTAGGCCAAACTCGTTTCCTGATATACATCAAGGATCTCCCAAATTACATCCTAAGTAAATTCGTAGACATTTTTGCTGGCGACACTACCATCTCTGCCAGCACATCAAAGGCCGTAAACGACCAAGTTATCTCTTATTCTCTCTCCTCTGACCTTGAACTCGTAGTGCAATGGGAAAAGAGGTGGCTGGTTAATTTTAATGCATCTAAAACGAAGCTTCTATCTTTACATCATCAACGCTCTGATCCCCGTCTGGAATCAATTGGAATGAAAGACTCTAATCTTGGAGAGGGGGGGGCTATATTTTTTTTAACATGCTTCTGGATCTTAACTTTACTTTTGATCTTATATATACGTGAAAACACGTATATCAAATCCGTTGCGAAGGTCGCTTGAAAAATGGTAGGAGCATTCTACTGCTCCAGTAGATATCTTACTGCTGATACTAGACTTTACCTCTATAAGAGCCAAGTACGTCCAAGGAGGGAGTACTGTTGCCACATCTGGGAAGGGGCTGATAGACGCACCTTCTCCTGCCTTACAAAATACTAATTCAGAAAGTATTGTTATATTCCAATGATATTTTGTTGTCATTTTATTAAAACTGATTCGCACTTTAAGTAAGTAAAAAGGGATTACTGCAAACATAATAAAGAGGGATAGTGACAGAATTATATTACTATATATTTAGGACGTGTCAGAACATAATTTTAGCTGTATAGTACAAAGCACATAGCTCAATAATAAGTTAAATGCGTCGCTACATCCAAAACATCGACAAATAGTAATTAATTATTTGAAATTAATATATCGTATACAATGGACATTATGAAAATAAAACATAATCATACAGACATTGAACATATAGGAAGGGTTAGCTCGTACGAGTGGCTTTCCAAAAATAATTCCTTGATTCCAGCCAAATGGACGAGAAGTGATTGCAAATTTTATTTATCTGTCAAAGATATTGACGGTTTGAGACTCTTAGAAATCAGACTTTGTAATGTACGTCCATCAAAAGCAGAGATGCGTCATTGAATTATTCGCAAAAGTGTATTAGAAATGCTAGTTATTATGTAGAAAAAATGCCTGAGCACCAAAATCTGCACGTTTTAACGGTACTACTTCATTCTCCTTAGCTCTTCAACTTTTCAATTTAAAACATGGGGCGATTAACGTCTCTCGTATGACAAAGAGCCAATGCACCGGCATCGTACATTTCTGGCAAAAGTGCATTTAAATTATGGGTGAATATGTAGAAATATAAATCTTGGAGCACAACAGGTCGCTTGTTTTAATGATACTAAACCAGTCTTTGTCGCTCTTCAAAATTTGAGCTTTTTTTTAAAGAAAATAAGAGGTTTTACTTTTGGAATAACCCTATTTTAAAAGGACTTTAATGGATTACGCTCTGATGAACTTAGGGCAATTATGCTCCCTTCGATGTATATACCTTCGACTAATTCGATAAGCAGCAAAATTGAACGCCTTAACTACAAAGGCCTTTAGATAGCTACTTCTTTTGGATTGCTAGATATTGAAATTCGTTCCCTACTTCCTGCTTCTCTCTACTAGAAGCTATTTAAAATACTATTTCCCTTTATTCTGAATAGCAAAATGTATATATTTTGTGGTGGAAAAGAGAACCAAAGGAGCGTAAGTTCGTTCCTTTGTTTAATTACTGTCACAATTTCTGCATGTGCTTAAAAAGCAATCGTATACCGGGCAAATTTTCTATCGAAACAAAAGGATAGTGTTTGTCAATAAAGTTTTCATCATCATATATATTTTTATCGAGAATTTAACCGCTCTTCTACCAGCACAATGAGGGGAAATGTATATCAAAATCTTTATAGAAACAACATCAGCGACCAGAAGTGCTCTATTCTTTATTACCTACATCGATTTTCATTCAGAATCCAATATATCGCTTTCAAAGCGTGCATGTATCTCTTTGTTCATTGTTTACTTGTAAAAAGAGATAATTATTTTTTTCTGATGAAGAAGTGGTTATCAAATATAATATTCTAAATCATATTTCTCTGCGTAATAAATTGAATTGAATTCGATGCTCAATCGATAAAAGAGACAATTTCATATGGTGTCACAATGACCTCTTCTGACCAGAAAGCAATCGAAAACTGACCATATTTTAATGAGGTTTCACGGGCATGGAAACATGGGAGGATCTGAATTAAACAAAGAAAAACAAAAATGATAGAACACTGCTTTCTCAAAAGCAAAGTTAATAGATGGAAAGATGATTGCCATTTCTCCCTGACCCGGAGTGGTAGAACCTGTTAGGGTCCCAACTATGGGTTAAATAGAATCCGACTTGAAAACAACAAATATATTCTATTAAAAAATGTTCTTCAAAATCTTTGGATTCGGCATTAAATAACATGTAAAGGGTTGATATACTGTAAAAGAAAAACAACCAAAACAGCATCGGAATACCATAATACTTAGTTTGCTGCACCTTATCAAACAAAGGTCCATAGAAATTTCAGCCAGATCGACATAGTAGTTTCCGAGGAAACTTCTAACAAATGTGATATTGTTATTAATCTCTATTAATCCATAACTGTGCATCGAACGGATAACATAATATTTAGTTCGCTGCACCTATTACAGATTCACACATATAATCTAGTTTTCGTTGGTTGTCCTGCTACGTTTTGGCTGTGAGTTGGGGTGGGGTTGTCAGAAAATGTGCCCTAAATGTAGCATTGATAATCGCTGTCAGGATTTCCACGCGCAAATACTGCAGTTTGGCAAAAATACTTTCAAACCCTGAATCGCTTAAAAGGAACTAAATTCCCGTAGTCACCTACGGTATTTCAGAAAGTGGGTTTTAAACAAACAGAAAAACAAGCAATATAAACAGAATGTTTTCTTTGAATAATAAACAATTATTATATATTTTAAACAATATATACAGAATTTGGTTATATTGTATACTATATGTTTGTATTTGGGGTATTTATTTAAAACGATTGCCTCTTGTATAGAGTGAAGCCATGTTTGTAAATCTGTGGAGCGTTGGTTTTTGTAGAAAGATTTACATTCTGGAATGAACGAATAGTCAGTTCTCAGCCAATGGGATTTGGCGGAATGTGAGAAAGGAGAAATCATTAATTTTGGAATCGGGAAATAAAAAATTGATATGTATATAACTATATACATATGATAGATAATAAGGTTGTAACCCCATATTAGTCCAAAATGCAGAATACCTCCCTGTGTTGATTGGGAGCGGTAGGAGTACTTTTTATTTAGAAGGAAAATAACAAATTATTCCACTATAGATGGTTGTGACTGTGATGATGTTGCTCCTGGGATGTAATATAGGATTTTAGTAGAATGAATGAATGTGTGTAAAATGGGGTTCAAATGTTACATAAGATAGTGGCTGATAGTGTAATAAATTTGTATATGGCATCTGTTCATGCAAACTTAGTGTACTTTGGTCCAGAGGGGGATTTCTGCAATCATGTTATTATATAATAACTAAAAGCATATAATATAGTGGGCAGCAGATAATAGATATTATATATGAAATAATGATTGCATAAGTTTATAAAAAATGACTCGTGCGCCACCCCGCGAATTGAAACCGAAGCGTTTACCTTACGATTTATTTTACGATGTTAATGTCTGAGCTATGAACACATGTTTGCTACCAGGCTTAAAATTAAAACATGAAACAATAGTTATTACGTTATGCATGCATATTCGTTATGTCATCGTTCGACCTTCACCTGGCAAATTATATTTCTTCAATTTTCACTCTTTTGCACCGATTTTCCCCATTGAAGCTCAAATATAAAGTTTCGCATGGGTTCAAATATTAAGATTCGCTTCTGTAGACCAAAAACTGGCAGTGGGGTTTGATAGACAATTTTTTAACAAGTATATACAGGATTACCCAAAAAAACTCTCCCCGTGAACACTTTATGTGATATCTCCATTATTTATTGACCGATTTCCCTTATTTTACAGGACATGACAGAATCAACGACCGTGAGTACACCAATATCCCAGTGAGAGCTGGGACAAAGAATACACTGTGTTAAATTTTACTACAAGACAGGCTCGTTTAAGAAAACACAGGACAGTTTCATGCGTCGGTTCGAATGTGAAAAGGCTACATCCAAAAACAGAATTCAGAAATGGGTGGACCACTTCGAGAAGTATGGGACCGTGGAGAACCTCAACGCTGCCAGAGAGAACAGTCCAAGCCACTCGGGACGTCCCAAGAATCGAACAGCCGAGCTGGTCGAAAGAGTGAGAGAGTCTCTCCAGCAGAGTCCGAAACGCTCTATGCGTAAGCGAAGTCAGTCCCTCGGTAGGTCCCGTGAGACTTGCAGGAGAGTGCTGGTGAACGATATCGGGGCTTACCCATACAGAATACAGACGCTGCAGACCCTTACAGCCTCAGACAAGAAGTAGAGGAGGGCTATGGAAGTCAAGATGCTCGAGAAGATCGAGGAGACACCAAGTTTCCTTAACCTCCTTTAGACTTCAGATGAAGCCCACTTCCATCTTGATGGAAAGGCGAACTCCAAGACAAATGTCTTCTGGAGATCCTCCAGACGCAATGAAGTAGCCACCAAGCCCCTACACTCTCTTAAGTGCACGGTGTGGGCTGCACTCTCGGCCAGAGGCATCATCGGACCAATCTTCATCAGAGAATCTGGCACAGCAGTGACAGTCACCAAGGAGCGCTATGTGGAGGTCCTCAAAATCTTCAAGAGTGAGCTCTAGACCATCTACCCGTCGCTCATTGGTTCCAGCAGGATGGAGCAAGTTCTCACACCTCAAACCTGTCCCGAGATTGGCTAAAAGAGAACTTCGGAGGCCGAGTGATCAGTCTGAAGACTGATTTTGAGTGGGCACCCCATAGCCTGGACCTAAGCCCCCCCCCTCCCAGATATTTTTTATTTGTGGCTATCTTGAGGACAGAGTCTACGCAGGGAAACCCATAACCATCACAGAACTCAAGGAAGCCATCAGTGAGGAGATGAGAACCATTACCAATTCGGTTTGTAAGAACGTCATGGACAACTTCGTGCTGCGCGTTAAGAAATGCACGGAGCTAAATGGAGGTCATCTAGAACATATACTGTAGAACAGAGAAAAAAAGGGCAAAGACCCTTGTGTTTTGATGTGATGTTTTGAATATAATAAACTAGTTATGACCAAAGTCTCATTTCATTTGGACAAAACACTAAGAAACGGGGCCTAATTTGAGGTGGGGTCCGTTTTCTTTTGGATCACCCTGTATACGCATACATAAATACATTTAGAAATGGGTTGATGTTTACTATAAGTTTTTTTACGTAAATATTACGCAAGTATAAATCATGTATTATATCTGCATGAATATAGTTACACGTAGTAGTTAAATAAAGATTATCATACGATAAGAAATCGAAAAAAAACTAATAGAGAATTCATTAAAATGTATGTTTAAAAGAATATGCAAATTAGCTAGATATTTTGCAGATTAATGTAATTTCACGACCCATATATAACAAAGTTGTACTTTCATTCTATATAAAAATGAAAAAGGCGGGTTTTTATATGAATATCAATACACAAAAAACAAATATATATATATATGTATATATATATATATACAATTCACATCCCTTAATGCAACAATATTTGCAGAATAAGAGATGATGTGTTTTAGATTTAATTTCTGCATGACATTTTTCTATTGTTTTAAATAATACTTGCCGAAATAAATTATTAAAATGGTCATAAATAATTTCTTTCGGTCATTTTCTTACTAGGGTGTGAAACTAAAGCAAGGGTAAAACGAGCTACATATGGATGGTAAGACGATTCCCTGCCGATTGCTAATCATGGGGCTGATTCAGCAGAACGTGTATCATTTATGAAAGCAGCTTTACAATAATACATACATTGGATTTGAACTGAACTATTTTGTCTGGAAAGCAAACTTGTGCTATGTTATTCGATAGAATGGCAGTTTTAGGAATAGAAATATTGCTTATAGAACGTTCATTTAATTTAAGGTAGATAGATGAAGGGAAAAGAAAAGTATCCGCAGTGGTTGTAGCTAGATATGAGTTACTTGGACATGGACCTAACTTAATAACTTTATTTGATCCCAAAACAATAAATGTAAAGGGGTCATAATAGGGGTCAAATTTTAAAAAAATTGACCCTTTTTTTTCGCTCAGCATACACCTCTTAACACCCAGGAAACGTCGGGCTGAAATGCTCATATATATATATATATATATATATATATATATATATATATATATATATATATATATAAGTGAGAGTGTCTGTCTGTGTGCCTGACTGTGTACATTTCCCTACACAATAACTCTGTCAATCTTAAGTCTACAAACTCGAAATTTGATATACAGTTTATTGAAATCTGGGAAATCTTTGTGATCGGTTTTCCGCCAGAAATTTTGCTGTTAAGGGGTCAAAGTTCAACGATTTGACCTTTGAGAACTCTACCAAACTCCTACGCCAATTTGGGGGTCTAAACAGTTGAAATTTAAGATGTAGGTTCCTTGGACATGGATCTAACTTAATAACTTGATTTGAGCCCAAAACAGTAAAGGTTAAGGGTCATAATAGGCTCAAAGTTACAAAGATTTGATCTCTGCGGTCTCTACCAAATTACTCAGACAATTTCTGGTCTAAACATTTGAAATTTTACCTAAAGGGTATTCAGAAATAGGGCGAGCTTTTTAATCAGTTTGGGTCGAAAATTTGAGTTACCAATATATAAATGTATGTATGTATGTTTGCATGTCTACCTAAAACTTTCGGCAGAAACGAAGGATTTCACAAGATCCGTATTGTTTTGAATCTCGACCCTTTGCTAAAAATATTACCCTCAACTGGGCACTTTTCTAAAGGGAGGGGTTCGCCAATATTTTTGAAAGCCATCCCCTCTTTTCGATTGTCTAGCCTTAATTTTAACCTTCGTCACTTCCGGTTTGGCGGTTGTCGTAACAGCAAAGATGTCACGTTTTACCCGTTTTTTCCTCCTTCGCGGTACGGGTTCGAGCCAGCCTTCTTACTACCATTTTTTTTTTTTTTTTTTTGCTCAACACACACCTGCAAACATCCGGGCAACGCCGGTAACCCATGCTAGTACTTATATATAGTCATCATAAAAACTCCATTTAATTCATACTCTCATCTATATTTATATTTCTCTATCTTTCTCCTTCTCTCTCTCTCTATCTATCTATCTATCTATCTATATATCTATATATATATATATATATATATATATATATTATGTAGTACGTCTTTCATGGGTTTCGATGAAGAGCAGAAGTCCACTAAACAACTCATCATGGACGTATGTGTCTTTCGCGGAAACACAGAAACTTTTTTAAATGAAAAAGGATATGGCGAGGAAAAATGTGATAAAATGGAAATGGTGATATTTAAAGTTTGCAACATCATACGGATATATAAATAAATAAATAAATATATATATATATATATATATATATATATATATATATATATATTGCTTTTACAATGAATCCCTGTTTCCATACATTTAAAGTAATCAATATTATGATTTCAAATTTGGAGGATGAAGGTCGATATCTGTTTCATTTTGATTTTTGGACTACTGTTCACATTTTGATTGTACTTCTCACGATGTACCGGCCTGTGTTGCCGACTTTCCTCAGATGTATATTGTCGAACTCTTAAATTTGTGGACCGTTGATGTAACGGAGAAATTACTCAATAAAGTTCAGTTTTAAAGGAAACTTTTCTAGATAATAATTCTTTCTTGTGGAACAGTTTAATCGGGTTATTTGTTATTTTTTTTTAATAAATTCAAGTTATCGTTTTTTGTAAGGAAAACAGTACTTTCTTTCTTACCGGTTAGTGTTTTCTTTTATCATTATTTCATTTTCACCCAAAAAAAGGCATAGTGCCATTGCGATATACGGGGCTACTATCGAGGACATAAGATGCAGGGATACTATATAGGGAGTTGAGCAGCAAGATATGGAAGTAAACAATACGATGGCTATAGTTTTGTTCCAAAATACTTTTTTAATTGTTGATTGTTATTTGTTGATTGTTAGCTTAGATTATTCCACACAAATTTTTTTTCATGGAAATCAATCGAGACATCGTTTAATGTAAGGATCTAACAAGAACGAAGCTTATTTTTGCAAAGAAAGGAGTCTTAAAAAGACTAGGGCTGCAGGTAGAAGGAAAACAATAAACAGGAAGAAATTTCCACAGTTCTTTAGAAATAACTACTGGAATAGGATGCTGTACTACCATGAAGTATTACTGCAGCGAATTGATGGAGATCTCTAAACCAACGAGTAAAACTAGTCAAACGATCTGGAACAAGGGAAGTGGAGAATGGATAAGAACATATGTCATGATAGTATCTGGAGAAGAGACTGAGACTAGCTACATCACGTCTGTGATACAGAGATTGCGTGAAGCAGAAAGTGTGGGGTCAACCAAATTACAGACACATTTCTGTAAGGATATGCCATTACACGTGTACACAGTGTTCCATTACATTGATGCCCTTTTTATCTGCATAATAGTGCATTCCCAATTCATCCGCCATCTTTGTTATTTGTTGTTTTTGTTTTTGTTTGTTTTGTTTTGTTTTTTGGTGACTTCAATGCTTACCTATTTGATTTGATTCTCCACTCTAATCACACAGATTCAGTTATTAAAATGTACAATTGAGTAAATATTGTCTGTAACTGTATCCCTTCTCTCTTTCTTTCTTTTTCTCCCTCTCTCTCTCTCTCTCTTTCTCTTTCTCTCTATTCTGCATGCTTAACGCATACTCTTTTTTCCTCATAAATCCGCGTATTTTATTCTGCAATTAATCCACAAAAAATGTTAAAATTGTACTTAAGGGACGAAAATGTGTTAATGTCAAGCTTATTAGACGAAGTGAAACTGCTGAGCGAATCATAATAACTAATTTGAAAGAATTATACTTTATTCAGAATTTTCATATTTATTTATTCTTTAATTATTTGCTTTGTTATAATAATTAATAGAATACTTGTTTTTTAGAAATATCAAATTTTCTCTAAATATTTTAGATTCATACATATTTTAAGCTATTTAGAATTACTGTCTTTTTTTTTTCAAAAAAGAGTGAATTGGAAAATAAAAACGATATATATTTACTTTAATGGCGTTCGAACAGAATTTGCAGTATTTTTTAAAGTTCTATTTTCCTTATTCTTTATAAAATGCAAAATGAAAAGCAATAGTTTTTTTTATAAATGGATCGTGACACTTTAAAACTTAACTTAGAAAGTGAACCCATCATCATATAGTATGAATGAAATAGAGCGCGGACTCGCGTATTTAAGCAGCAACAGCCAACATATGTAAATACGAAGCCGTGTGAGAGATGACGTCACGACGAGGAAAAAAGGGAGAAGGAAAAAGGTTATATAAAAAACGTGTGCACAGACCGATAATCACGTTGGAGATACATGAGTGACATCTCAGCCTAGACCATAAATCACGCGTGGCCTGCGAAGGAGGAATAAATGTATTTTGTTGCAAGATGAAATAGCGAGTTGAATTTCTTCTCCATTTACGTTACTTGCGACTGAATCTACAACGTGTTGGGTCCCTACTTATTAAGGACTATATTATATGAATCCGAAGATTTTATTGCCGCCTGTTTTTTTTCTCCAATATATATGTAGTCAATATGCTTTTTAGAAAGACACCCTTTAGTTATGGAAGAGACCGCGTTAATGGCTGCAAACATCCTAAGTAAACATGACTTTTGTGGAACGAAATTAATTCTTACTTGGAATAAAAAGATCGTCACCAACATGATGCTCAAAGTTGCTCAACTTTGCTCAACTTTGCTCATATAATGAGAACCGGTGTATCACCGGGATTATGCTGAACATGTTAATGAAATTGTGACGAATAAATTAATAATATAAATGCGTTTGTATTTAACCCATGAAGTTTCAAACTACAAGTAAATTAAAACAAATGACGAAACTCATGTTTACTCGAATATTTTAACTTGATTACTTTGATGTCTTATTGTTTTCTATTATGTCGGAGTAGTTTTCTCGAAAGAACTTGCTCAGTTACGTTAACCCATGGCTAGACGCTTAACGACATTGATTAACAAACAGTTCTAAGTGGCATCCTTCTACACATTGGAAGTTAAATCCTTCAAATTATAATAACTAAAAATAAAACAAATAACAAATACACTTCTGCTAAATCATGGCTGTCTGAACGAGAACAATCTATTCCGTAGATTAAACAAGGAATTCCCATTTAAAATTCTAAGTTAACAGACTCGAGATGAATACTCACTATTGGCATTATTTTTGATGATTTCGACAACTATTCTTATATTAGATGTTATGTTCACAAAGTTTCGGCCGATCTAACCTACGCTCTTCTTCTGGTATATCTTGCTGAACTCGGAAGTCTTTATTAATTCATTTATTGCAGACTATTATTCTCATCTTTTTCTTAGTTGTTGTTTCACGACGTTTCGGCTAACTATTCTTCTGGCCTTCGTCAGGTGGTAACCGCGACGGGATAGGGACTCCAAATCTCCTTCATCCTCAGCAATTACTGCCTTCCATAGTTGTTGTCGTCTCACCACGTTTTGGCCAAGTAAGCCTCAAGTCGGCTTTGGATAGGATTTAAACCGCTATCTTCAAACAATTCTCACCTAGAACCGTAAAGATTCAACGTCCCTACTCACTGCGTATCGGGGCCCGAAGAGCGATCAAAGTTGGATTTTTGGTCTTATAAGTCCACGTTTATTTATTATCTTATCTTCCATGGTTGGGTCCGTACCGAATGGTATATATATTATTTAATTGTAAATCGTAAACAGACAGCAGTGTTTCTTTTTGACCATTTTGGAGAGGAAATGGATTTAATGATTTTTAACTGATAAAGAGAGACTATAAAGGAAGGTAATTCGTTTCTCATTAATTTATGTTTGCGATGATGCTGTTGTTTGTGACACTTGACGTACGATCAAATAAATTACTATTTAGATAAATTTAAAGTAAAATCCTTAATTTAAAAAACAATACGTGTTTTATTCATCAAAAAATGTCCTATCGCAAAACATTATTTTATTGATTTTTGGTCTTTTAGCTAAGATCAAAGTTTAGTAACTGCCCATACACCTTCAGCGCCATTTTACGCCGGAAGTTTTTATGTAATTATCACAATTGAAAAAATTCAAATACAGAACGACATACAAACAAACAGATGTAAAGAAATATTATTTATGAAGATTAGAGAGATAGACATTTCTTTCTAACTCATAAGTAGGGCTATGACAACAGCATATTATTTTCCTTGTTTAAATCCATTGATATCTTGTATGTTTTTATCTAGAGTGATGTGATCCTCGGTTGATTAATTGTGTCTAACTGTGTCGGATATATACTCGAGATTAATTACAATGAAAAGAATATGCTGTTGTCATAGCCCTACTTATGAGTATGCTTCTTGTTCCTTATTAAGAATCTGATTTTATTGTAAATAAGGTCCTGGATATGACCTAAAACTATGTCCGATGCGGGCCTTGGGGAGTGTGGAGCCATCCTTTAATTGCCATTGCTCCCAGGTCCACTCTGACCCGGAGTGGTAGTACCCGCCAGGGTCCTAACTATGGCTTAAATAGAATCCGATTAAAAAAAAACAAATATACTGCATTAAAAATCGTTCATCAAAATTTATATAATATAATATAATAAATAATATAATATATAATAATATTAATATATTCATATAATAGTAGAACCCAACAAACTACGTCGTGCACAAAAAAAGAAGCAAAAAAAACAACAAAAAAGGTCCTGTATATGACCTTAAACTATATCCGATGGTGAGGCCGCACCTTGCGGGCCTTGGGGAGTGTGGATCCACCCTTTAATTGCCATTGCTCACAGGTCCACTCTGGCCCGGAATGGTAGTACCTGTTAGGGTCCCAACTATGGGTTAAATAGAATACGACTTAAAAAAAAAAAAAACAAATATACTCCATTAAAAATCGTTCCACAAAATAACTAGATTCGACATTAAATAACCTGAAAAAGATTGATATGCCATAAAACAAAAACAACCAACCATTATTGTAAATAAATATTAATGGCTGTCATTTTCAGACCAGGTCCATTGTTCCTGAACGAAATAACAAA
Source organism: Euprymna scolopes (assembly GCF_053919585.1). Lineage (NCBI taxonomy): Eukaryota > Metazoa > Mollusca > Cephalopoda > Sepiida > Sepiolidae > Euprymna > Euprymna scolopes. The sequence goes on along the minus strand of NC_136496.1, from coordinate 21,935,642 downwards.
TGATATGTTACTTAGTTCATCCATAAATATACAAGGTTGATTTTCATGAATAGCTCAAAGTCGACATCTTGCTGTGTCACATTGTTTTACAGTAACGTAATGACGCATGGACTACAGACAACAGCGTGATTCCCAAAGGTAGGATGGCAGTGGTTTTATTATAATATGGCAAATAGCCCGTGACAACATTTTATTGTCGAGTTTTGCAAATCCAAACTCATTTATTGCTGACGTGCTGATTCCTTCGTTTTGCATAGAGTGTCATGAAATGTATCAGCTGACAGACATCAAGAGATCTGATTGGAGAGTGGACATTTGCACTTCTGTTTCCTCTTCTTTTTCTTCTTCTTCTTCTTCTTCTTTTTCTTCTTCTTTTTCCAAGTTCTCTTCCTCGTCTTCTTCCTTTTCTTCTATTTCTTCTTCCATTTTCTTCTATTCAAATATTTTCTACTTCTACTTAGCATTCTGTGTTTCCTCTTTTTCTTCTCTCTTCTTTTTCTACTACATTTTTCTTATTTTTCTCTTTCGTTTTCACCTTCTTTTTTCTTGCCTTGCTCCCTCTTCTTCTATTTCTTCCTCTTAATTTTCTTTTTTTTTCTTCTTCTTTTTTATTATTATTTGCTCACATAGAGCTTTCACACAAGTCAACAAACGATCTGATTTGAAACCTGTGGTGTCCTCTGGAATCTGAGTGACAACAAGTCTCCCCAGACGTCCAGCTCTCTTCACCTCCTTCGATAGCATTTGCAAATGAACTTGCGTCATCGCAACAGCCGCTTACCATTGATTTCTCGCTGGCATTATTATTATTATTATTATTATTATTATTATTATTATTATTATTGTTGGCTCACAAGGAGCTTTCAAACTGATCATCAAATATCTCATTGAGTACAATCTGTGGCGTTCCCCTGAAGCTGAGTGACAACAATTCTCCGAAGATTTTCCAGTACTCTCCGCCTCTTTCGATACCATTTGAAAATAAGTTTGCATTATCGCAACATCTGCCTGCTATTGATTTCCCGTTGGCAGTGACTATCGGCCCTTACTGGAATTTGAGTGGCAATAAGACTCCCTAAGGTCCCAGTTCTCTTCGCACATACAGTGGAGGTCTGGTCAGTGCTTACTCCTCGGTCTTTCCGTCTTCCTTGTATTATTATTATCATTATTATTATTATTATTATTATCATTATTATTATTATTATTATCCAATAATTCTTTCATTTCTCCATCCTTTGCTTCTAAGTTTCTGTCGTCTCATTTCGTGTAAGTTTCTTTCTTTTCAAAATCTTATATTTCGTTCCAGCGTTGAATTTCTACATTAGGAAGAGATGATGGCGAAGTTGTTAACGACACCGACAGACGACCTAGCTGTGCCAAGTTCCAATCCAGTTCGTTCCACAAAAAATACTTCTATTTAGAATGTTGTCCACCTATGCAGAATACGGACCGTGCTGAAATAAGAACCATATTATAAATAAATTCATTCTGAATATAGATAGAGAGAGGGTATTCTAATCTTTCACTTAACAAAAAATACCGTAATTGAATTTAACCTGAAAAGCTAATCAAAAATAGCATAGTCCACATTCTGTGTAAGTCCTGAATGTTAGCAATGTACACGTGGTGTCTCCTGTAAGTACTTGATGTACCTATTTACTATGCCTCCCCACGGGACAGAGTTAGACACCAGGGACGTTTTTTAACGTGGAGAAAAGGTACAAAAATAAAAAAGTGTCTCAGTCGTGAAGGACTGATCCTCCACCAAAAGAGAACAAGAAATGGAAGTGCAGCATCTGAAGAACAGATGGTATTTATTTGCTCCCCCACTGAGCAAATTAGGCACAAGGCCGATTTTTAATGTGAGGAGTGAAGGGGAAATGGGGACCAACTCCCCGGGGAGTAGGGGAGCTGGATAGTGACAATTGGTTTGAAGGGTTGCCCCTACATTGACCAAGGTCTTATATGTGGAGTTGCCCCCACATATGGTCTTTGCTAGCAGTATCTGCCGGAACAGATGGTATTTATTTGCTCCCCCACTGAGCAAATTAGGCACAAGGCCGATTTTTAATGTGAGGAGTGAAGGGGAAATGGGGACCAACTCCCCGAGGAGTAGGGGAGTTGGATAGTGACAATTGGTATGAAGGGTTGCCCCTACATTGACCAAGGTCTTATACGTGGGGTCGCCCCCACATATGGTCTTTGCTTGCAGTATCTGCCGGAACAGATGGTGTTTATTTGCTCCCCCACCGAGCAAATTAGGCACAAGGCCGATTTTTAATGTGAGGAGTGAAGGGAGGAGGAAGGGAAAAAGGGGACCAGCTCCCGAGAGGTGGGAAATGGGAGCTGGTTAATGGTCAGGCATGTGGGGTTGCCCCCACATCTGGTCTTTGCTAGTCATAGCTAGTCATAGCTTGCAGCATCTGCCGGAACAGATGGTGTTTATTTGCTCCCCCACTGAGCAAATTAGGCACAAGGCCGTTTTTAATGTGAGGTAAAAACCAGCTCCCCTAAAAGTAGGCAAAAAGGGGGCACTCTGGTTACCAAAAATAATAATTGTCCCAGTATAGAGGGTTTCCCCTCCATTGACTGGTACAAATTATCTTAAGTGCAGTATCTGCCGGAACAGATGGTATTTATTTGCTCCCCCACCGAGCAAATTAGGCACAAGGCCGATTTTTAATGTGAGGAGTGAAGGGAGGGGGAAGGGAAAAAGGGGACCAGCTCCCGAGAGGTGGGAAATGGGAGCTGGTTAATGGTCAGGCATGTGGGGTTGCCCCCACATCTGGTCTTTGCTAGTCATAGCTTGCAGTATCTGCCGGAACAGATGGTATTTATTTGCTCCCCCACCGAGCAAATTAGGCACAAGGCCGATTTTTAATGTGAGGAGTGAAGGGAGGGGGAAGGGAAAAAGGGGACCAGCTCCCGAGAGGTGGGAAATGGGAGCTGGTTAATGGTCAGGCATGTGGGGTTGCCCCCACATCTGGTCTTTGCTAGTCATAGCTTGCAGCATCTGCCGGAACAGATGGTGTTTATTTGCTCCCCCACTGAGCAAATTAGGCACAAGGCCGTTTTTAATGTGAGGTAAAAACCAGCTCCCCTAAAAGGGGTCACTCTGGTTACCAAAAATAATAATTGTCCCAGTATAGAGGGTTTCCCCTCCATTGACTGGTACAAATTATCTTAAGTGCAGCATCTGCCGGAACAGATGGTATTTATTTGCTCCCCCACCGAGCAAATTAGGCACAAGGCCGATTTTTAATGTGAGGAGTGAAGGGATGGGGAAGGGAAAAAAGGGGACCAGCTCCCGAGAGGTGGGAAATGGGAGCTGGTTATAGGTCAGGCATGTGGGATTGCCCCCACATCTGGTCTTTGCTAGTCATAGCTAGTCATAGCTTGCAGTATCTGCCGGAACAGATACTACACTTTGATCTTGACCAAAAGGCCAGCCAGATAAGTACTTGATGTATGTTTTCTTTAAATATCCTAACTAGAAATACGTTGGGGAAACAAATGCATACTATAAAATCATTTGTTTCATAAAAAATCATGAACAGAGCAAAATCTTAACTATTTTTTTTATTATTGTTAATTCTGAGGATGAAGTCCTGTAACTCGAAAAGACTGTCATTTATATCTGGTTTAATTGGCACTTTTATCCGTTGCGCTACGAATCAATTCTAAAATATTTTAAAATATTATAAAATTACAACTTCTTATTTATAAAAAGTATATGTATTCTTACTGTAAATCATGTAATTTACAATATAATATAGTTTGTTTTCACAATTAATCTAAAAAACATTATCAACAGTCCCCACACTTTTTATCTGTGCCTAAACCTAAATGTAGATTCCATGAACAAAGTTTCTTTCTTAGACCTGCACGCATGTTGAACTCTCTTCCGATCGCCTGCTTTCCAGCTGACTACAATATGCTTGTCTTCAAGTCTAACGTAAACAAGTTCTTTATAAACCATCCCCTTACGTAATCAAATTTACAAAATTCCCACTACTTATGTTTACTACGCTATAATCACATTAACTTATGTATAACCATTAAGCCTTATCCTCGAGTGGCCTCGGGGCCTTGATAAGGGGTGATTCCTTTGTAAAAATGTACTAGTATGAAGATGAGGATAACAGTCCACGAAAGAATTAATACACAAATTTGAAGTCTTATTTCAAAGAATTAAAAAAAAAAAATATATAAGTTTTCAATACTGGTTTTATTAAGATATTATTATAACGTTATTATTAAAATACTTAAAAACCCAATTACGTATTAAAAAAAGTTTTAGTGAGACATTGAAAACTTTTTATACAGTTTCAGTAATGTTTTTTTTTTACATAGAAATCACCATTTACCAAGGCCCGGAGGCCACTCGAGGATAAGGGTTAATGGGTATACATTAGTCAATGTGAATTATAGCGTAGTAAACATCAGTAAATTGTAAATTTTATTACTAATGGGGCGGTTCATCAAGAACTTGTTTACATTGGACTTGAAGACAATCATTATAGTCAGCTGTAAAGCAGGCAATCGGAAGAGAGTTCCACAGGCGTGCAGTTCTAAGAAAGAAACTTTGTTCATGGAATCTACATTTGTGTTTAGGCACAGATAGAGAGTGTGAGAAATTATTGATAGTGGTGTTAGCTAGATGAGTGTTTTTCGTGAAAGTTTGGCGAGGTTTATTTTTACATAAAAAACTGATTCATTAGCACAGCCTCGATTACTGAAAATAATTGTTCCTATTTTTATTATGCCGAAATGGATCAGAGAGATTGCAAATTGCATAGTGATTATGACTGAACTCATGCATTAATGACCTGAGAGTTTCGCCTCTCTGTTGCATTCATTGACGGTATGAGACTGTAATAAAGCAAGTTTTGTCATTGAAGTATATCAGAAGAAAATATGAATAATTTAATTCATCTGTGCAGAAAAACTTGAAACGATCAACATTAACCGGCGCCAGTTGAATGTTGTAGAAGCCTATACAGTTTATGTCAGCAGTGTTAAGAAATGAGTTCGTCAATTTCAAAGTAGTAACAGAGATGTGAGTGGCAAAGCGCCTTCCGGACTTTTACGTCCGCGGTATAAAAAGAGAGGAGCAAAAGTGTGTTTAGAATAGTGTTGACTATGTACAATAAAAATAATTCTGAAACACAAAAGGTACCTATTTTTAATGGTACCGCTTCCGTCTTCGTAGGTATTTAGTTTTCGAGTTAAAAAAAATTGGAACTTAACTTTTAGAACGGTCCTCGTATTTTCGTAATTTTTCATTGTACTGCTGTTTGAGTTTCATTTACTTAATATATTAATTGGGGAAATCTACATTCTATGATTAAACAACGTTATTGTTGAACTGTTTATATGCGCGTGTATGTTGCTCAGAGAGTAAGAAATGAAGCTGGTGAGTTGTATGATTCGGGTTCGGTTCTAGCTGATGGCACCCAGGTCATAGTTTTTTTTAACTTTTGATATCGCTAGTATATATCATGTACAATATAATAATCGATAGAGAATTGGCTCTATAATATTAAATAGTGGTTTACATAAATTAAAATACCATATTTAAGCGTATCTAACGAACTGGTAACGCCGGGCAGATTGCTAGTATATATATATATATATATATATATATAGTGGAGATGGTAATTAATAAGAACTGAAGAAAGTGCTCAATACTGTTGTAGAGCAAATATGCGTTTTATTTTTTATTACCGTATCTTTCTGTTAAGTTACATTATTGTTTCGGCTACTCGGCCGACATACCAAGCGCCCCCCACTTCCTCCCTTGTTCCCTTCGTCTCTTTCTTCCGCCCTCCTCGCAACCCCCCCTCCGACCTCGTTCACTCTTTCACTCTTTCATCCCAAAATAGCGAACATTTCTGTAAAAGTCTTAGGACGCTACAGACGGCAAAAAAAAAAACGGCCGAGTAGCCGAAACAATAATGTAACTTAACAGAAAGATACGGTAATAAAAAATAAAAACGTATATATATATATATATATATATATATATATATATATATATATGTGTGTGTGTGTGTGTGTGTGTATATATATTTATATACGGTAATAAAAAATAAGAACGTATATATATATATGTGTGTGTGTGTGCGTGTGTGTGTGCGTGTGTGTGTGTGTGTGTGTTAAACTATGATGGTTGACGATAACATTTTAAGTCATACCCTCAACTTTGTCTACGTTTAATGTTTACAAATTAATAACAATAAAAACCACTTGTTATCACAGATCAAAGTCTGTCTTATTACAAAAGTGACCTAAGTTTGCTTGGATTATTAAAAATATGACATCGCTAACTGATAAGAGACAGACCAGGAAATTGGCATCGGTTCAAACCAGTGCTGTTTCATTTTCTCTGCTTCTCGACGCTGTTCTTGAATGTATTTATAAAACGACTGTCCCTGACTTGATTCCTTTCTCTTTTGCTTTCGTTAGAATGTGATGTTTACGCGGGAAGCTAATTCGAGTCTTATTCTAAGTTATTGCGTGTGACCAAGATAACGTTTCTTTAAATAGTTCAGTCATGAGGTCTGAGTTTAAGCCAAATCGCGGGCCTGTTTAGTTCGGAATCAATACGGTGCCACAGGTTTGGTAAAGAGGCGTAGAAGAGGTTAGGGGTGGAATATGACGAGAAAATTAAGAAAAGATTTATTAAATAAATAGATGAAGTCATGTGAACGAAAGAAAAAAAAAGAAATAAGAACAAAAACAAATAAAGAAAAAAGACAAACCGAGTAATGACATACAAGTTTTAAAAATAAGAAAAAAAGACGAAAATAAAGAAGGAAATATAGAGGATATATGTATCTAACGTAGCCGTTACGTTCGAACCGGATTCCTTACAGTTCAAACCTCTCCCGAACCCCTACCCTCTCTGGTACCGTCAAAAAGGAACAACCGAACAAAAACAAATAAATCCGATTCGGGGTTTTTTTTTCTGTTTCAGCAAAAGTTGTTTATGTCCGTTACTTTCCGAAGAATGCCTGTTTCTTTTGTATGTGAGGGGTTATTTTTTTTTTTTTTTGTTTTGTTTTACTATTCATTTCGTCCGCCATGAGATTCCAACTTAAAGGTTTCTCGCTGAAATCACGGGGGCACACGTCATTCTCGCCCGGTTATACTGCTCTGACCTCACACTGGCATTAGCAAGCCATTTCACGCTACCATTTTCTCCAGCGCGGACGTTGCATCCCTCTTGTGCGAACACGCGGTGTATTTTTTTTCCTTGACACCAAAGACCACGCACACTTTCTAAATTGCATATGAGCTCTTCCGGATATATTCACAAGCCAGCTATCCCACGGCTCCTGCTGATCTTTTCCAGGTCCTCACACGGGTGATGTTACCTTTATTCGTAAGAATAAATTAAAGAAAGAAAAAGAAGATAAGAATATACTAATGATTAAATTCTTGGCGACAACAGGATGGAATTCTACCATATCTAGCCAGGAGCTGCTAAACAGCCTATCCTGCCTTGACAGAGTACAAAATAGACTTCGTGGCTTAGTGGGGGATGCCCTTTTCTCTGCCCTGCAACCTCTCTTCCACAGAAGAGACGTTGCGAGCCTATCCTTGTTTTATTGTTATTTCCATGGCAGGTGCTCGTCTGAACTCCAATCTCTAGTCCCCCCTCGCCAATCTTTCACGAAAAACACCCGTCTAGCTGAATCCAGTGCGAAAATTTCCCCCACTCTTTATCTGTGCCTAAATCAAAATGTGGATGCCATGGAAAAAGCTTCTTTCGTAGAACTGCACGCCTGTGGAACTCTGTTCCGTCTGCCTGCTTCCCACCTGACTACAACTTGGATGTGTTCAAGTCCAACGTTAACAAATTCCTAATGAACCGCCCCCGTAAGTAAACACTTCATCAAATCTCCACACTAACGTACTGTACTTGTAATAACCCTTATCCATGAGTGGCTTCCGAGCCTTGATAAGTGGTGACCATCGTGTAAAAAAAAAGAAAGATATCTTATTTTCTTTGGAGTCCATTTTTCACAGCCGAAGCGATGCTAGTTGTGGTACAAAGATAATGGTTGGTTTTTATTGAGATTGGGCTTCCCACATTTAAAACCCTCCTGTCAATTTTAGGCTTAATTTTAAATCACGACATGGAAAATATGATAAAGACAGCAATCTTTATTTTCATTCAGGTTCGCTGAGGCTTATAAAATCTCAGACGCCTGAAGGCAACGGGTTTGATAGGTGCAAAACGTCAGGGCTACTTGGCCGACACCAGGGTTATTAAAACATAGATAACATAGATCTCTTTCTGTTTAATATGTGTTTCTCTTTCTTTTGCTTTCTCTTTTTTTTCGCGGGTTCTCTCTGTCTCTGTCTTACTCTAGTTTTTTTTTCGCCACGAGGAAAGACGTGTAAGTCATGTGGAGCTGCGACGCCAACATTTTAGTTCTCTTCCTTTTTAATATGGATCTCTCTAACTCTCTCCCTCTTCACTTCCTATCTCTTGTTCACTCTCCCTCTTCACTTCCTATCTCTTGTTCTATCTCCCTCTGTCTCATTTTTTACACCACAAGGGAAGATTTGTAAGTCAGTTGAATCTGGGTTGCCGTACATGGTTGTCGTAAAAGGCTGAGAAACGCAATGTGCCGGGAACATTCACACGACATAGCAAATCTCAAGTTCTAAAAATATTTCTTCGAGTAGTAAAATATAAATGTTTCTACGTTTATTTTAAATAAGATATGTTGTTCTCTAAATTCATGCAACGTTCAATTCCAGAAGAAGGGTCCTTGACCAAAATACCATTCAACCTCTTAATTTAAAATAGTTGTGCCTACCGTTAAACCGTGTTTAAAACCTGGGAACCTCATTGACATGCCTAGGATGTAACAGCGGTTACGGAAATGTGTCCACGCAATATACAAACAAATTTACCCTTTCATATAAAATACCTGGTTATATCATTATTTTATTTAGGGGTTCTTGGTATATCTTTCATGGGTTTCGTTCAACTACTTATCACTGAACTAAGCGAATAATTACAGAGAAGGGAAGCTAATGCACTTAACATTTCTAAGGTATTTTCCTCTTTTACAAAATGTTTAGGGTAATGATATGAGTTATATGATTCTTGATGTTAGTGTGCCTTTTCTTTCTGATCGAAGCTAGGATACACTAGATGGTGTATCTTCCTCCTCTGTGCTTATAGACGTGGGTGTTACCCACAACTCTATCATAAAGCTCCACTATGACAACGATCTCCAAGAGAATATTATACAATACATTAACATCTACGATGATGTACCATTCTCTATTCTGGTGATTTTTTTCTCACCGTTTCTGTGGAATTACTTGAAATATGCAACGGATCTAGCAGTTCGTCTGATTTCAAATGAAGTTTGGATACAGTATTACATGTTTTGTTTAACTATTTTAAAGTCCGCAAATGAAATAAATATATAACTAAATAAGTATATTCTATCTTTCATGGTTTCGCTCTTTACATCAATTGGCTTTAAGTCTTATCTCGAGAAATTTGCATAAAAGAGGGAGGTACTCAATTATGCAAAAATATCTTGGAGGAGTAACAAATACCTTACTTAATCGTTTGGCAGATTGTTGACTTTAAACAGTCCCTATCAGCGGCAATCTAACACTAACACTAATCCTAATACTAACCCTAACCCTAACCCAAACCTAAACCCTAACCCTACTCCTAACCCTAACCCTAACCCTACTCCTAACCCTAAACCTAACCCTAAGCCTAACCTAAACCCTAACCCTAATCCAAACCTAACACTAACCCTAACCCTAACCCCTAAACCTTACCCTAACCCTTAATTAACCCTAACCCTAACCTAAACCCTAACCCTAACCCTCACCCTAACCCTAACCTTAACCCCTAACTCTAACCCTAACCAGAACCCTAACCCTAAAACCTTAACCCTAACCCAAACCCTAACCCTAACACTAAAACCCTAACCCTGAACCCTAACCCTAAACCCTAACCCTAACCCAAACCCCAACCCTAACCCTAACCCTAACCCTAACTCTAAACCTAAACCTAACCCTAAACCCCAACCCTAACCCTAAACCCCAACCCTAACCCTAAGCCTAAATCCTAACCCTAACGCAAACCCTAACCCTAACCCAAACCCTTACCCTAACCCTAACCCAAACCCTAACCCTACCCCTAACCCTAACCCTAACCCTAACCCTAACCCTTACCCTAAACCTAACCCAAACCCTAACCTTAACCCTAACCCTAACCCTCACCCTAACCCAAACCCTATACCTAACCCTAATCCAAACCCTAACCCTAATCCTAACCCTAAAACCCTTACTCTAACCCTAACCCGAACCCTAACCCTAACGCTAACCCTAACCCTAAACCTAACATAACCCTTACGCTAATCCCTTACCCTAACCTAATCCTAACCTAACCCCAAACCCTAACCCTAAAACCTTACCTAACCCTAACCCTAACCCTAACCCTTTCCCTTACCCTAACCCTAACCATAACCCTAACCATAACCCTAACCCTAACCCTAACCCTTACCCCTTACCCTAACCCTAACCCTAACCCTAAACCCTAACACTAACCCTAACCCTAACCCTAACCATAACCTAACCCTTACGCTAACCCTAATGCTAACCCTAACCCCAACCCTAACCCTAACCCCAACCCCAACCCCAACCCCACCCTAACCCCAACCCTAACCATAACCCTAATCCTAAACCCTAACCCTAACCCTAACCCTAACCCTAACCCAAACCCTAACCCTAACCCTAACCCTTACCCCCCTAACCCTAACCCTAATCCTAAACCTAACCCTAAACACTAACCCTAACCCTAACCCTAACCCCAAACCTAACCCTAACCCTAACAAAAAACCTAACCCTAACCCTAACACTAACCCCAACCCTAAACCCTGACCCTAACCCTTACACTTACCCTAACCCTAACCCTAACCATAACCTAACCCTTACGCTAACGCTAATGCTAACCCTAACCCTAACGCTAACCCTAACCCCAACCCTAACCCTAACCCTAAACCCTAACCCTAACCCTAACCCCAACCCCAACCCAAACCCCACCCTAACCCCAACCCTAACCATAACCCTAATCCTAAACCCTAACCCTAACACTAACCCAAACCCTAACCCAAACCCTAACCCTAACCCTTACCCCCCTAACCCTAACCCTAATCCTAACCCTAACCCTAAACACTAACCCTAACCCTAACCCCAAACCTAAACCTAACCCTAACAAAAACCCTAACCCTAACCCTAACACTAACCCTAACCCTAACCTAAACACTTGCCCAAACCCTAACCCCAACCCTAAGCCTAACCTAAACGCTCACCCTAAAGCTAACCCTAACCCTAAACCCTTACCCTAACCCTAACCCTCACCTTACCCCTAACCTACACCCTAACCCTAACTCAAACCCTAAATCCTAACCCTAAACCTAACCTACACCCTAACCCTAACCCTAACCCACCCCTAAGCATAACCGTAACCCTAACACAACCCTAACCCTAAACCCTAACCCTAACCCAACACCCTAACCCTAACCCTAACCCTAACCATAACCCTAACTCAAACGCTAACCCTAACCCTAACCCTAACCCCCCTAACCCTAACCCTTACCCTAATCCTAACCCTAAACCTTAACCCTAACCCTACCCTTAACCCTAACCCTAAACCTTAACCCTAACCCTTACCCTAAACCAAAACCCTATCGCTAACCCTAACCCTAAACCTAACCCAAACCCGGACCCTAACCCTACAACTCTAACCCTTACCCTAACCCTAACCCTAAACCCTAACCCTAACCCTAACCCTAACCCAAAAACCCTAACCCTAACCATAACCCTAACCCTAACCCTAAAACCCTAACCCTAACCCTAACCACAGCCCTAAACCCTAAAACTAACTCTAACCCTAACCCAAACCCTAACCCTAACCCTAACCCCCCTACACCTAACCCTAACCTAAACCCTAACCCTAACCCTAACCCTAACCCTAAACCCTAACCCTAACCCTAACCTAACCTAAACCCTAACCTAACCTAATCCCTAACCAAAACCTTAGCCCTAACCCTAACCCTAACACTAACCCCACTAACCCTAACCCTAATCCTCACCCTAACCCTAAACACTAACCCTAACCCTAACCATAAACCTAACCCTAACCCTCACAAAAACCCTAACCCTAACCCTTACCCTAAACCCTTACCCTAAACCCTAACCCTAAACCCAAACCCTGACCCTACCCTTAACGCTAACTCTAAACCTTAACCCTAACCCTAACCCAAACCCTAACCCTAACCCTAACCCTACAACCCTAACCCTTACTCTAACCCTAACCCTTACCCTAACCCAAACCCTAACCCTTACCCTAACCCCCTGAACCTTACCCTAACCTTAACCCTAACCCTAACCCTAACACTTCCCCTAAACCCTAACCCTAACCCTAACCCTAGCCCTAAACCCTAACCCTTACCCTAATCCTAAACCTAACCTTACCTAAACCCTAACCCAAACCTTAACCCTAACCCTAACCCTAACCCTAACCCTAACACAAACCCTTGCCCTAACCCTAACCCAAACCCTAACCCTAACCCTACACCCTAAACCCGAGCCTAACCCTAACCCCAACCCTAAACCCTAACCCTAACCCTAACCCAAACCCTAACCCTAACCCTAATCCTAATTCCAACCCTAATCCTAACCCTAAAACACTTACCCTTACCCTAACCCTAACCCTAAACACTAACCCTAACCCTTACCCTAAACCTAATCCAAACCCTAACCCTGAACCCTTACTCTAACCCTAACCCTTAAACCTTACCCTAACCCTACCCCTAACCCTACCCCTAACCTAACATTACCCTAACCCTAACCCTAACCCTACCCTTACCCTAACCCTAAACCTAACCCTAACCCTATCCCTAACATTAACACTAACCCCAATCCCTTACCCTAACCCT